>NC_056744.1:1762834703-1763032203 GCF_019279795.1 Protopterus annectens
TACTGAAATCTCGATCATATGGTTTCGACTATATGAAATTCGAGATTTCAGTAATTCGATTATGTGAAATGTTCCCATTTATATATATATATATATATATATATATATATATATATATATACACACACACACACACACACACACACACACACACTCATGTACATGTATATATAACTGTACTGTGATGCATGGGTAGGTAGGTAGAAAACTAGCATGGTTATAACTGATAGTGCAGTGACTGATTCAGAGATAACGGTAGTGAGATACCTAAGCGGTGTTTCTCTGTATGCACTAACCAAGATAACAACTTAAATCACCATGAAGCAATCAGGCAGTACTCTGAGTCTGTAGTTAGTAGTTATATCCTTTATTACTGCTACTCACAACTGTTAAGAGCCATGGCTACACAGACCTTTAAAAAGTAATAACTGACACGCATATCTGTTTTTTTTTAAATACCCTAACCCATTATTGTTAATTACATCCACTGACAATAAAGTCAAATGAGGCATTTACCCTGGATAAAACTTTTTTTAACTTAATTAAATTCTCACTAGCTAACATTTTTGGAGTTAACTGCATCTTAAATGTTATTTATTTATATTTGTTTACTGGGGTAGTGCACTGATCTCATCGGACCATTTGCAGTCACAGCCCAGGTAAATGCACAGTAATGGGAGATTTTTTAACCTGCTGCTGATAGTTTGGTAATAGCAATTTTGGAATCAACATATTTTAGTCCTTTTTAATTTCAGAAATAGTGTTAATCTCTTATTTTTTTTCTTAACTAGGTTTGTCCCATAGTAGCAGTATAAATACCACTTTGTGTTTTCAGGAGAAACACAAAGTGGTATTTATTCTGCTACTGGAAATCTGGCCAAGGCATTGGGGAATTTCCCTTATGAGAGGCAAATTTTCATCAGGTAAAATGTTGTGTATGGCACTGTTTAGCACTTCATGTCTGATTGTGTTAGTGCCCTTCGAGAAATTCCTTGGGGTATACAGGCAAACTAATAGGGAAGGAGTTTTGAGAAAATTACGCACTGGATGTTTCAAAATCTGCTTTGTAGAGACTATTGTCAAGAACAGTATGCACAATTATATAAAAAGATAGTTATTACATAATCAGATACAGACTATAAATATTAATGTTGTTTCCTAATGATATTTGTTTTCTGATGAATTATATACCTTATATAAATTGAACAATTGCTTTATGACATAATTACCAGCCTGTTATAATGACTGATTCATATCTGATTTAAATGTTGCCCAATTGTTTGGAATGTATCATTTAGAAAATACAGAAGTCCTTCTGAGAAGAGCCAGATCATGGTCTAATTGGACCCTAGGCAGTGTAATGGACCAGCCCCCCCACGCAGCTATTTCAGTGTCCCGTTACTTGTATCTCTTCCCATTTACCATAAACACTGTGGATTTTATTTTCACCTTTACTTTTACAATTACAGAGATTTGGATTTAACTTAAAACTTTTATTTCAAATTTTATGGCACAAACGATGGCCATTTGCTAAACAAAACAAAACAGTTGCACATTGAAAACAGACTTAACATGATCAACGATAAACTTCTTTTCCCCTGAAACTCACATTCATTGAAAAATGCATTTAGCAAGTGGCGGATTAAGTGTATTAAGTGTGGCTGTTTTCAAACCATGAGTCCTCTACAAATTTTTAGAACCATGCAAAAAATGCCTGTGCTCACCTTCCTCGATTGTTATATTTCTTGATTAATATAGTGACATTTGTTAGAGTACATTTCAAATTTGTAGCCTTGGACATTTTTCCAGTAAACAATGAAACAAAATTATGAACCAATAATTACAAAAGTACCCATTTCAGAATAATTCAACCATAAAAGGCCAGTCAAACTGATGTCATTATAATTCACCAAAATCTGTAGTCAACAATTATGGCTACTAAATTGTGTGCACATCATGTCTGATTGTGATAAAAAAGGTCACAGTAGAGTATTCCAGTTTGCTTTACACAAATGGACACTAACTAGTCTTACAAAGACAGACCAATGACTTTTGTAATATGCAACTATGACTTCATAACGTGTACTGAAAATTGGACTGCAAAACATTTATAGCTAAAATGCAACATGGTTAGATTATATTACATAATTCCGGCATATTAATGAATTGTTTATTCTTTGGTGCAGTAAATAAAGCAAAACTATTGTAGACAGTTTAAAGAATACAACAGCTCAACAACTTACAAGCAATAAAAAATAAGAATTACTGCTTATGTTATACTTTATTTGGAAGAGTGATCTTCATCAAGAATATGCACCGCTTCTAACATCACTCATTACAGGTCTGACCTACATGAATGGCTAATAATGCTGTATTGTTGCAGCATACACCTCATAAGTCAACAGTGCCAGTCGTGGACAAATGAGGTGTAAGCAGAGTAATGAATTAGCATCCCACTCCACTCCACCCCCTGCCAGCCAGACCAATATTCCATTAGTTTGCTCTCTCTCCCCAATTACCATAGACACCCTTTCGGTATACATACACCTCTTACAGTTATCACAGAGACTTGGATTTTATTTAAAACTTATTTCAAATTTTACAGAAAAAACACTGACAGCTATTTTATAAACAAAACAAAATACATTGAAAACAGATTTAGTATGAGAAGCACCTAACCTGTTTTCCCTTGAAACTCACATTTAATGAAAACTATAAGAGAAATGCTGTGATTCTTATTCAAATAACATACAGTGAAGGCTGCAAGAATTCAAAAGACAAATGTATAATAGAGCCACTCAAACTCTGTAAGACACCTGTGACAGCCAACAGGGCACACATTTCCCTTTTCAGGCACAACCAGGAGTACTGTCTGGTGAAGTAACTTGGCACAGTCACACAGACAACAAATGAAGGCTGAGGGAATCAAACCACGTACAACAGAAAGCAGCTTCTTAACAGCTCTTAGCCATACTCATCTGCATTAAGCGCTAGACAAACTGCTATAACTGAAACACAAAGCATTTCACACCTGTGTGCCTGCAAAAATGCTAACTTAAAAATGCATCAATTGTTAAAATATTAATATTGAACTAATAGGCTTCATTCTCTCCCATGTATTCCTTGCTAAATAATAAACACACTGCCAACATTAAAGAAACTGAACATCCAAAGAATATAGTTCATGTGATGATGCCTCCATTTCGAACAATTTTGGGGGACCATTGAGGAGTCTAGCCCAAACTTCCATTTGCCCCAAGCACTGTCTGGTTAAGTGACTTGCTCAAGGAAAGGGTATGAATATAAGGCAAAATCAGAGATGTTCTGTAAAAGGAGAGAAATCGGTCAGGCAGTTAGTATGGAGGAGTAAGTCTCTTGCTTCATGTAGCCAGGGTATAGGGTTTAATTCTTAAGAAGATCACTTAACTAAAAGCTCTTTCTTACTTGGGCATTTCACACATACACATATACATATTCACACACACACACACACACACACACACACACACACACACACACACACACACACACACACGCACTCACGTACCATAGCTACACATACACAGCTGTGCAAACCCTAGCTACTCACACACACACACACACACACACACACACACGCACACACACACACACACACACACACACACTCACACATACCCTAGCTACACACACACAGCTGTGCAAACTCTAGCTACTCACACACACACACACACACACACACACACACACACACACACACACACACACACACACACACACACACACACACACACACACACAGCTGTGCAATCCCTAGTTACACACAGATATATAAAGCTGTGCAATCCCTAGTTACACACAGAGATATAAAGCTGTGTGATCTCTAGTTACACACAGACATATAAAGCTGTGTGATCCCTAGTTACACACAGACATATAAAGCTGTGTGATCCCTAGTTACACACAAACATATAAAGCTGTGTGATCCCTAGTTACACACAGACATATAAAGCTGTGCAATCCCTAGTTACACACAGACATATAAAGCTGTGTGATCCCTAGTTACACACAGACATATAAAGCTGTGCAATCCCTAGTTACACACAGACATATAAAGCTGTGTGATCCCTAGTTACACACAGACATATAAAGCTGTGTGATCCCTAGTTACACACAGACATATAAAGCTGTGTGATCCCTAGTTACACACAGACATATAAAGCTGTGTGATCCCTAGTTACACACAGACATATAAAGCTGTGTGATCCCTAGTTACACACAGACATATAAAGCTGTGTGATCCCTAGTTACACACAGACATATAAAGCTGTGTGATCCCTAGTTACACACAGACATATAAAGCTGTGCAATCCCTAGTTACACACAGACATATAAAGCTGTGCAATCCCTAGTTACACACAGACATATAAAGCTGTGTGATCCCTAGTTACACACAGACATATAAAGCTGTGTGATCCCTAGTTACACACAGACATATAAAGCTGTGTGATCCCTAGTTACACACAGACATATAAAGCTGTGCAATCCCTAGTTACACACAGACATATAAAGCTGTGCAATCCCTAGTTACACACAGACATATAAAGCTGTGTGATCCCTAGTTACACACAGACATATAAAGCTGTGTGATCCCTAGTTACACACAGACATATAAAGCTGTGTGATCCCTAGTTGCTGTGAGTTTTAATATTGTGCCATTTGTGGAAGTCTTCTCATTCGCTGTACTTGAGCAGCAGGAACATACACTTCAAACAGGAAACTCGGACTGAGCATAGCATGCACACCAAGCAAGGGACAAGTAATGTTTTTTTTTTTATTTTTAAATATAATTAAAATGAATGTTGTATGGCTGGATGGGCCCCCCATTCTTCATTGGTCCCTAGGCAGTTGCCTAGGTCGCCTAATGCCAGATCCAGCTCTGCTACTTGCACTTTGCTCTCTGGCAGGCTGAGAGAGATTGTGCTGTGCACACTCTGATAAACTTTATTTGTTTACATTGCTGTGTTCACAAGTACATCTTCCAAAAGGGGCAAAAAATAAATACATTTGAGGCTATTTAGATTAGTTGAACTATTTGATTGTAGGATTTTATTTTCAAACTTGTCCGTTTCCCACCGAAACAGTTGCATAGGAGGAATTGCTTGTAGGTTGCATTTATGAATTCTGGACCATGTGAGGGGCATAATCTGTCTAGTAGTCCAGTGGACAAGCATTTTAATGAAGTCCATAACAGTGACCTTGTTGATATGTGTTTTTTGCAATATGTTGAGTAAGGTCCAACTCTACTTTGAGACTTATGTTGTTATAGTAGCAGAATGAGCCTCGATACATATTGAAATATAATAACATCTCTTTTTGTTTAGAAAAATTCAGTTACTTATAAATGTGTCATGACAAACTGAGTGTTAGATGTTTACACGAGGGGCTCTGGTATTTTTTTTAACGTGCTACAAGGTTATTAAATCTTTGTATGTGTTTCACAAAAAATTGCATTATGTGCATAAATTTCTTTTGTTGGTCAACTGTAATAATGATTCATTATAGAGTCAGTGGATGTAATTAACAATGATGGGTTTGACTATTTTAACACTGCTAAACTATGAATCAGTTATTACTTCATAGAGGCCTGTATATCCATGATACCGAACAGTTGCAAGTTGCATTATTAAAGAAGGATCTCATGTTGACCTTTTCATTCTTCTTCAACATATGGGTTCGGGTCCTACCCAGACGCATATTTTAGACTTTGGATCCAGCCCTCGAGCTCCTCCCTCTACCCACAAATCCCTATTCCATCCCAATTGCATGAGATCTCGTTTGCCTCCATCATCAACAGACGCAGGTTCCACTCTCGAGTTTGTTACAAATACTTTATGAGTTTTTGATCTTTGGGTTTAATTTTAAAATTGTCTTTAATTAGTTTTATTTATCCTCCCTCTTAGTTTCTCACTGGTCATTAGCTTTTGCCCACTTTCTTTCATACTATTCTGGTAGTATTTCTTGTTTACCAGTGTTGGTATTTCTGACTGTGCTTTTCTCTACGGAGTGTTCTTTAGCTTACCATTGTTGATAATAAACCCCCCTTTTTCTTCTCTCTGTTCTTAAGAAAAAGCTTTTACTTATAGTTTTATTCTTGCTGTTTGTTTTACTCTTTATCTGATGCTGACATGTTGGACAAACCAACAGGCTTTAAAAAATGCACTTCTTGTGGGCATAAAATCCCAAACTCAGATGCCCACAAAGAGTGTGTGTACTGTCTTGTGGCCGGGCACTTGAACACTTCTTGTAAGATCTGCTCCACCTTTAACCTAAGAGCCCTGGCAGATAGATGTAATAAAGTTACTCTAAGGGGACTTCTCCCTTCTACATCTTCTTCAGGAACTCAAACCTCTTCAAAAACTAGTAAGTCTGCTCATTTAGAGCACAGGAAATGCTCCCCTCTGAAGTCCCCCAGGTCTTCGTTGGAGCCTCCTTTGAAAACTACGAAAAATTTCAGATCCAACACTATCTGATCCGAAGACTCAACAATCAGATCCAAAGCCATCAGATCCTAAGGCTTTAACTTTGTTATTGCCATAAGTCCTACAGTACCCTCCCTTGGATCCTAGGTCCTCAGATCCGAAGCTGGGTCTATAAGAGTACCACTCCAGAATTTACCATTAAGCTAGTTTCACTCACCCTTCCTTCTCAGTTGCTTCAGACTCCAAAGAAACATTCAAGACCCTCATCCACTACTTACTCTAGGTTCTCCAGAAGCTTATCAGAAGCAGATGTGGATAGGATGGTGTGAAAATTTCTTAGAGCTCAGATCCAGATGGGGATCTTACCAGCTCCATCCCCTGTTAAATCTGTGAGTATGCTTATCACATCAAAAAACATCTTATATCCTTCTCAGATCTGTCCAGTGGTTTTGGAGTCCCAGGATCTGAAATCTCCAAGAGGTCCGGTGACATATCTAAGGGAGGCTTCTTCCTCCATTCTGACTATTTCCTTGACTAGTTCTGCTCCAGTACCCTGAGATCAGAATGGGTCTTGGAGCAGAAGTGTCAGCATTGGATCTGAGGGGATAGGTTCAGCTCCGATTTTGTCATATCCTTCCCTTCCCCTTGGAGCCTCGGCCCCGGACAGTTTGGATTCAGTTTCACCCCTGAGGCACAGATCCGATAGTGGTCTAGACCTACTTTCATCAGGGGTTTCGGTTCCAAGAAGAAGGCAGGTCAAAGCCTGTCCAAATCCATCTGCTTTCAAGGTGGCAGAAAGGGCTTTTTCTTTCCAAAGAGAACTGTCTTCTTATGTTTCAGATCGTACTCCTTTTCTCTCATCAGTTCCAAGCTTCGAGTCAATCAGGACTATTCCACAGGGGTAGCCAGTTCCATTAAGTCTGTAACGGATTTCAGTGGAGGAATTTCCCCTCTCTTCCAACACCTCACCTGAACACTCCACAGAAGAGGTGCGCCAAAAGAAAATGTGCAAACAAAGACACATTGACTCCCCCATGGAGTCTCTCACAAAGCATACTGATTTTGATGAAGGAGAGGGGTCCCCCAGGTTACCACCAGATAACATTTACTTTGGGGATATTTTAGCAATCCTAAAACAATAAGGTGGCTGGTCTTCCCAAAACCCCTCACCAGAAGAATCAGTTTTGGTAAACTAAATTTGTTCCTTTGCTTTCCTTTGCATTCAGCCTGATTCCAGTTTCTTATTTTTTTTTAGTTGGTGTTTTCATTATTACTGGATTTTACGTATTGTTTGTAATATCCAGAGGTTATTGTGTACCATTTTTCCATCTTCCATCTTGCAAAAGGAAGAAACTTCCTGACATCCCACCCAGTCAAAGGAAGGTAGGAGCACAAGAAATCCAAAAGCTGCTAGAGTAAAGAGTCATCCAAAAGATCCCGCCAGACCAAATAGGATTCGGAACTTATTCACATTTCCTTTTAGTGCCGAAGAAAACAGGGAACCTCAGACCCATTTTGGTTCTAAGCAATTTGAATCAGTATGCAAAGAAATCAAAGTTCTGAATGGTCATGGTTCAGTCCATCATATTCTTTCTTCCCAAGAACGATTGGTTGTGTTCTATTGATCTTCAGGAAATGTACTATGATATCAAAATAGGCAGGTGATCCAGAAGACATTTATGCTTTCAACTGGGAACCAGTCATTACCAATTCAGAGCTGTGTCCTTTGGACTCACCACAGCCCCCAGGGTGTTTACTAAATGCATGATAGTAGTGGCAGCTCATTTGAGACTGAAAGAATTCCAGGTGTTTCCATATCTAAATGTCTGGCTCCTCACCAGCCCCTCCAAGCATCTATTTCTTCATGCCAAGGACTTTTTGCTGCAGATTTGCACATCATTGGGTATGACGATAAATCATGCCAAGTAAACCTAGCACCAGTCCAAAGCCTGGAGTTCATCGGTTCAGTTCTAGATAAGACAACACAAGTAGCAGCTCTACCTCCTAATCATACTTCAGCTATCAGAAGCCGGGTTCATCTCCTTTCCCACCCATCTCCTCGGGCAAGTTAGTACTTCAAGCACTAGGTTCCATGGGAGCAGAGATAGTGCTACTTCCTTTGGCACTTTTTTTTATGCAGGGTCTCCAGTGGACACTAGCTGTACAGTGGTCCATTCTGTATCAACCCCTATCCTTTCTAGTCAGATTCATCCCAATTTGCAAACAACACATCCACTGGTGGATACAATCAGACAGTTTTCATCTAGGCAGACCTTTTGTTCTACCAAACCCTACAGCCACAGTGATCATAAAAGCTTCTTAACTGGGGTGGAAAGGCATTTCTTAAGAAGAACGGTCCAAGGCATGTGGTCCCCCAAGAGACCAAGTTGCATAATAATGTCCTAGAGATGAGTTCAGTCCCATTAGCATTGCAAGTGTTTCAAGATTCTCTCCCCTTGGGGACTGTTGCATTTCAGACCGACAACTTGTCTGTAGTGTTGTACATCAACAGATAAGGAGGAAGTTTATCTTATCCCCTTTGCAGAGAGGCCATGAAAGTATGGGAGTGGGTGATCTCATCAGATCACTTTCTAATTGCGATGCACATTCTGGGGAAAACCAATGTGCTAGCAGAGAAACTAAGCAGATCCATTCTGATGCCTTATGAGTGGTCTCTCAGTCAGTCTGTGGCAGAGAGGATCTTCCGGCATTGGGGTTAACTTTTCTGCAACCTGTTTGTCACTCCCTTCAACAAGTGCAGCAGGTATTTCGCTCTTATTCCCCTTCAGGGGGAGTCACCAAGAAACCCTCTAGTGAACTCTTGGCCCTTGGGTCTCCTTTATGCTTACCCTCGTATTCCCTTGATCCCCAAATTTCTATGGAAAGCAAGTTGGGTGAAGAGCTCACTAATACTCATTGCCCCTTTCTGGCCTTGGCGTGTATGCTTCCCCTTCCTGTGGTCTCACCTTCACTAAACCCATGGATACTGGAGCCAACTCTGGATCTCCTTTCCCACCCATCAGTGATCCAACTTCCCAACATTCAGGTCCTTAAACTAACCGCATGTTTTTTCCACTTCCAGTAATAGTTAGATAGCCTAGGCTTTCTTCCCCTGTATGTGACATCATTTTGGCTTCTTAAAAAGAATGCGCCAAAAAGGTATGCAAAAGCAAATGGAAAATATTCTCACTTTGGGCTTTAAATTTATTTTATTTATTTATTTATTTATTTTACATTTGTTGACCGGGCTAGTCCAGCTGGATATATGTCCATTTTCAGTGGAGGCCCAGGGAGAAAAGCTCCACAAATTACAACAACATAAAAGGTCAAGACAAAGACAATAACGGAATAATTTGGTACATAAGTTTTAACAATTATAGTATAAGCCTAAGATTATATATTTTATATTTCAGTAGGAAAAAGGAAAAATTTATCTAAGAATAGATGAATAAGACTAATACATTTGTATTAGAAATGGTGTAGTAGAAATCTTTATAACATATTACAAAATTAGATACACCTAGTAATTTATGATAAGAGATACTAAGGTCTCACAAAAACCTAAGAATGAAAAACACTAGAGATCAATAGATAGAGTATAGAAGAACAGCAAACAAGGATGGATTTCTAGTGTTATTTAACACATAGGTTGTGATACTATATGAAGGTAAATAAGGAAATCGACCCTTTCTCTGCCCCAATTTTTGCCATTCTTCAGTTTTTAACAACTCTTTTTTGAAGAAGGAGCGTGTTTCTCTACAATTAAACTTCCAACTGGCAGCAATTTCCAGTTTTCACACAGGGAACAAACATTTTTCCCTAGTTTCGTCTAAATGATGTAAAGCTTTCCTGAAAGGCATTTTTCTTCTAAGGTCTCAGATAAAAGATCTCTTACCACCTTGGGATCTGAGAGTTGTGTTACAAGGTCTAACACAGAAACCCTTTGACCCATCAGATAAATCTGATATTAAATTCATGTGATGATGGAAAACAGTTTTCTTGGTAATCATTACTTCTACAAAGACAATATCTGAATTCCAGGCTCTGTCTTTAAGAACTCCTTACATCATTTTTCATAAGGATAGGGCTTCCTTACAGACTAACTCTTCCTGAAAATAACATACCAATCCATCCACTTCCCAGTTTTCTTTCCAAATTTTGCAAATAAAGGAGAGTACAGGCTACATCTTCTTGATATGCACAGACAACTACATTTTTATCTTCACAGGACATAACAAATTAGGAAATCAGATCAATGTTTTGTTACTTTTTCACCAAAATGGCTGGGTTGTCCAATCTCTAAAGTAACTTTAGTCAAATGGAGAACAGACTGTATTTCTTGGCTTTATTGTCTGAAAGGCATGACATTATCCAAACCTCCCAAGGCTCATTCAACCAGATCCATGGCTACATCATCTGTTTTTTGGTCATGAATATCCATTGGTGACATTTGCGCTGCAGCTACATGGTCCAGTGCTCATATTTTTGTTACTCATTACAAATTGGATATAATTTCTAGAAACAGAGTCACCTTTGGTTAGGCTGTACCCTGGAATATCCTTCCATGAGGGCCACCTAAGATCAACATAGCTGAGTACTCTGTCCCATGTGTTGAGGAAGAATGAAAAGGACAACATCAGATTTAAAAGTTATGTACTCACCATAACTAGACATCTGTGTTGTCCATTTTCATTCTTCCTCAACTTCCTCCCATCCATCCCCATCCCCATCCTTTTTTTGTAGAGACCTATTAGACTGTATTTAGAGCCTACAGTTCCGAGTTTAAGCCCTGCCTTTTTCTATCAAGCAATACTTGTTTCTGTCTAACTATAGAGCTGTATGGCAGCAAACCCGTTCTGGGGCAATAGGGATGGAATATGGCATTATGGGTAGAGGGAGGAGCTTGAGAGCTGGATCCAAAGTCTGGAATATATGGCTGAGTTAGATCCAAGGGTCAGATCCAAACCCATATGTTGAGGAAGAATGAAAATGGACAGCACAGATGCCTAGTTATGGTAAGTGCATAACTTTTAAATATAACAGCTAAATGTTGAGTCCATATCCTGTTCATTTACCTCAAAGTGATGGAGGTCTATTAGATTTGTCTCTTTTGATCTCTTCACTATGATCTCATTGGCCTCTAAATGTGCTATGTGTCTTTGCTTGAGTATTAATACTGAGCTTGATGGGTCGATTTGATGGTCTTCAACTCCATCTTTCACCCATGTTTGTTTTTCCATTTTTTTTTAATAATTTAATTTTCTTCATACCATCATGGTGTTTGACCTCTACCCACCCCAATGCACCTAACCTACACTGATCCACAGACTCCTTGTCCATAACGCAATTTACCTGTCCTTAGGTTGTGCAAGATCACTGCATGCCTCTGTGTGGTACAAGGTGGTCATTGGGGGAGGTCATTATACTTGGCAGTGGGAAGATATTTTTTTTAACAGCTTCTTTGTATCCCCAGTTGGAAAGCTACATTCAGTGAAGTCATTTAGCAGGTTAACTCATGCTGCCCTGTATACATCACTGAGGAACTATGGAATCTGCCCCATTCACTGAGGAGTTATGCAATCTGCCCCAATCACTGAGGAACTATGGAATCTGCCCCAGTCAATGAGGACCTATGGAATCTCCCCCACTCCAGTGAACTACTTGGCTAGTGATATCATGTTTTCTACCTCCACTAGGAGTCACTGTTACACAAGTAAAGCCTCTTGTTTTCCCAACAGTGTAGGAGACCCTACCCAAGGCTAATCCTTTGCATATCTTCCAACCTGCAGTCTGGTGCCTACATCACTTCTGAACTGGGATCAGCATGTCAAAATTACACAATCTAGCAGAGAGAGGTTTATCTACTCCCATTGTTCTGAAAGAAAAGTAACATCTTCCCTTTCCCAGTTCTTCAGAAACATTAGCCTCCTCCAACATACCTCTCGATCTCGTAGCACAAGAAATCTGGACAAAGACTGACATAATTAGGGTACAAAGGCCCAAAAATAGAACACATTTTAAATATTGCTTTTATAAAGTTAATAGAATAACAGGATTTGTGTCAGCGTGCACTGTCTGAAGGATATGAAGTCAGAAACTCGACTGCATGTCAATATTTGCTAACTTTAATCCTCAGATCATCACAATGATTTGCCAGAAAGCCACAGATTTATGAGGAACAGACGAAAAATATGAGGCAAAAACTGAACAGTCTGCGAAAATCTGGGCAGTTGAGAGATATGTCTTCCATTGTGCTAAAAATGATAGTTTTTGATATTACCTGATCTACCTACTATTTCTCCCTCACTCATTCCCTGGTGGGGAAAAAAATGGTGGGGGAAAAAAAAAAACATATATATATATATATATATATATATATAGTGAGTGGGTACTAGTGTATATCTCAGTGTTAATGCATGTACTTAAATTAAGTATAACTTATTTTTTGTACAAAATGTCTTTACCTTCACTTCTATGCTAAACAGAAGGTGCTGTAGTATTTGTAAAAAATGTTTGCTATGATGTGATAATTGCTGTCTATATTTTTTTATATAGCTTAAAGTCTTTCTTTCTAAAATTGTATAACTACCTATTTACTGTAATCTAATGTTGTTATTTTACTCATTGTGGAGCTTTTCTCCTCGGGAGCCACTGAAAATGGGTTTCTGACCCATTGGACTTTGCCAGTCAGCAAATGTCAATAAATAATAAATAAATAATAAATCTGTAACAGTTTTGTGGAGAATACTGCTCGGCCTCAGTGTTCTGTTATCCTTTATTTTTCCAGTTCTATTAGTATCCTTTCTTGTGTGAAAGATCTGTTGTCAGTGGGTTTGAGTCCGAAACAAGATCTTATATTATCTTTTTACTTCTATAATTCCCATTTTTCTTCTTCTAGAATGCTTGTCAGTGCAGATGAGACATCACTTAAGTTTAACTGTCTCTCTTTCTCGGCCAGTTTCCCTTACTTTGTCACTGACATAGCTTTGAAATGGATCTAGGGCACTTTACTGGGAGAATTTACATCAGTTCCCTAAAAAATACAAAGTATGCAATGCCTTCATTAAAAACTCATGTCATTGACAAATAACTAAATAGCCACACACATTGAAATCCCTTTAAAATGGTCACATACACAGAAAAAAGGCTCAAAGAAAGTAACCAAAACAGCTACTCTTAAAAAAAAAACAAAAAGCACACTTTCTGCTGCTTATATATATATTAACTCCAAGACTGCACATACATAATGGGAAAAGGGAAGTAGTTGGTAACGTGTAAAGCCAACCGTTCCCTGTACTGTGTGCTGATATGATCTGACTAGTTACAATGCACAAAGCTGCTGTTTGGCAGTTCAGCAAAGCCCAGTAAAAGGGACTCTGGAGTGGGTGAGTTGAACTTAGTGTATATTCATTCTCTCATTAGTCTTGTGATTAAGGTCCTGCTCCCTTCGAACCTCAGTAACTTTTCCCATTTAATTGATTGTTATTAATTTAAGTTAAGCAGCAGGTGCTCCACTGAGACAGAACAATTACATTTTTCATGGGAGACTCAGGAATACAGTAACTTTACATGACTTGCTCACGTTTGCAGGCTAGGGATTTGACACTGTGTGAGCATCTCTGCAGTTCAATGCCTTTATTCTTGTGGTATAGGTTCATTGGTAAGTATTCTAGGCTAGCTGCCCTAGTGGGTCATTTTAAGTCTAGTCAATTTCCCTTTGAAAATCAAACCTTGTACCTTGTGACTGTGAGGTAAACACCTTAGCCATTATACCAACCTCCAACTCCCTGCTTATACTTTACTTTTTTCGCATTAACATACAGCATACCTCTTAACTGTCCATATTTTCACAGGATGTCCAGATTTATGCCTCATATTTTGGTCTGTTCCTCATAGAATTTGTGGTTTTCTGTCAAATCACTGAGGACTAAAGTCACAAAATAATGACATACATTTGAGTTTCAGACTTAATGTCCTTCAGAAAATGCATGCTAAAACAAATCCTGTTATTCTAGCAACTTTGTAAGTTTATAAGAGCAATATTTAAAGTCTGTCCTTATTTTGGGGTGTTTGTCCCCCATTACATTAGGCTTTCTCCAGATTTATTGCATTAAGAGGTTGAGATGTATGACATACAGGTAGATTTTCTGCAGCAGTGCTGTAAGCGATTGGTGAACACAGATGAGTCTTCTGTAGCCTGTTTAGTGCTGTTGGGTAACTTACAAAGGTGACCCACTGGTTCTTCACTGTTGTTGACACAACAGTGAGTCATACTGCCATGGCCTTCTTAGAAAATGAACTGCTTTAACTGCAGAAGGACGAGTTTTTCTGCTTTTCCAAAGGGCATGGTTGATAACAGCTTCAGTGGGCTTGTTGCAGCAGGCATAGTTGTAATAAGCATTTCTGTAGGAAACAAAAACCTTGAGGAAACTGCACAGTGGAAGTGTACTATACAAGACTCATAACTGACATACGGGATTGTTTATAATGAAGTTGTAGTCTTGGGTCAGCTGACTTGTTTGTTTTTGAGCAGACTGAACAAAACTGACCTGCAGATTGCCATCTTTGTTTCAATAATTAAAGAAGTATATGTGTTTATACATTGTAATCAGTGAAAGTTATGGCTAAGGTGGATTTTAACATCAGAAGGTTTGTCTGTTAGTGTTTTTAGCATGTTCCATTATGTCATCAGTGTTTTTTGAAGCTGTTGAGTAATTTTTATGTAAATAGTTTGAGATTCAGTCAGCAATAATTAACCTCACCACTACACTGACACCCACAGCACTTATCAACACATAGATGTTGCTCTTGTTGTCACTTGAAATATTTATGACCTTGGCTGTTACTTTTAAACAAAAAGTGTTAGAATCATGAATTGGTTTGGAAGGACTTATCTTTTGATCACCATCTCGTTATAACACATTGTTTTCTTTAGGGAAGGAACTGCTTTTCTTAGACTTTTTAATTTACACTTTTTTGCAACCATGTTATTCACATTAATTTCTAGTTCACTCTGATTTACTTTATGAAAATGTCTGGAAGAAAATATGGAGTTAGCTGTTGTCCATACTGAGTTAAGAAAGTGTTATTATATGGATTTATGTATTGTTTTTGAGCTGCGTATCTCATCCTGTTTCAGTTGTACAGTGGCAGTGTAACTCCTGTAGGCTGAACTAATTGTATATTACATTTTGTACATAGCCGGACCCAGAGAAACACATATACAAAACATTTCACTTTGCCATGTATTGCGTGTACGGTATTGCATGGGATGATGTGTAGAACTGGATTTAATACCCACCCAGAGATATTGAATGCTATGTAGACTCCCACTGTTTATAAAGACATTAGATAGTAGGAGTGTTCACAAAACCCTGATGAGCAGATATTAACTCATATTATATTTGTATTACATTTACCAAAGAACATTTTGATGATGGTGATGTTTTTGCACCGTAGCAAGCAATAAAAAATATTGTTTTGTGATGTGGCATATTTTTGGGAAGGGAGGTTTAGTTTTTTTTTTTCAAAAAATTATGAGTAACATAATTCAGATGTAAAGAGGGATGGGGAAAACAATCAGATCACAGATAAAAAAGCATATTGTAAACGGTGAATAATAAATCAGTTTATCTGGGGAAGAAAATGTCTCCAGGTTATTACCTGGAGAATAAGTTCTAACATGCAATTGGTTTTATGTCTTTGCTGGGGCAGCAGAGATTACAATCAGGCCATGACCTACCCCTTAGAAGTTCAAAGGTTCTGTGGGGTGAAAGGTTAAGAGTATCTCTTATGACCCAGCAGGTGCCCTTTGCACAGAGTTTTACACAGGCCTGTTCACATTTCAGATTATGTGTATTAGAATTAGCATCAGCACTGGTAGTACAGATCTTCTCCTTTTGGGTTTGTCCACCTTCTATTTCATGTGATCAGGTCAGATGTTTCCAGTAATGGTTCTTTTCCCTGAGAGGCCAGTCCTACTTCTCATGCTTTTAATAGTGTTAACACAAGAAGTGTGAGAGCCCTATATATATTTCCTGGAGGTTATTAACACAAAACCCATGACCAGATAGTGCACACTCCAACCAGAGATTCAGACACACTACACATAGTAGTCACCAATATGGGAGAGTGCTGCACCACCCCCACTGTGCCACGGCCTCACTAGTGAAATTGAATAACAAAGCTGTCTCCTTCGAAATAAAACTCAGCTTGCAAGACCCAGCAAAACCTCTAACAGTTAGGTACTGGAATGCCCCACCACTGGTCCAGTAATCAAGGAGCCTCAATCCTCACTGTTACCACCAGTGGATGATGTACATCAGGAGGAGGACAAGTACACACACAGTATTTCTAGATGTAGCTGTCTGCATCAAGTGCAATTTCCCTTAGGAGCACACAGAGACCACAGTCAATCTGGGGCTGGCTTATCTCTCTTTCTCCAGATCTCCAGAAAGACTCCTCAATGGCACATCTATAGAGTTGAGATCCCAGCTGAGTGGCCAAGCCAAGACCTCCAGCGTCCTTTCTGTCCAACCAGTGTATTGTGTCCTTGCCCAACTAGCCGGTACACACACACACTGTGAGGTTTGATTTACACACACACATACACACACACACACAAACACACACGCACACACACACACACACACACACACACACACACACACACACACACACACACACACACCTGGGAAAGGCTGGCACAGATTTACTAGCTATGCTCCCTTCTGCCCAGACTATAAGGTAGTTATCACTGCCACCAGCCACATCTTTATCAGCTACTTTAAGACCCTTAACAAAGGGTGTCCAATCTTACTGTGTAATGTTACTGTCAATACAAATGGCAGTTTGACCAAGAGTAAGGCTATTAGGAGTGGCCCACAGTGTCACCAGATAAATATGCAAGTACTCTCAGAACTTAAGTATGTCTCACAAATAGCCACAATGAAAGATTTAAATATATTTAATGTTGTTGTTGTGTCTTTCGGCTTATCCCGGTTAGGGGTCGCCACAGCGGAACTCCGGTCCGCTAATGTTTGGTAGTGGATTTTTACGTGCCGAGTTACCAGCCCTGACGCACAACCTTCAACGAAGGTATGCCCATTCACGCATGTCTCCACGTAAAAGACACTCTAGCTGAGAATCGAACGGGACAACATCTTGCTGTGAGGCAACAACGCTACCGCAGCACCACTACCGCGGGTTCCATTTAAATATATTTAATAATAAATAATAAAAGAACAAGAAAATACTCAGTATATAATCACAGTTACATCAGAGTTCAGAATCACAGGAAATATTTAAAACAACATTGTAGGACAGTCTCAAATAAATAAATAAAACATCTAAACTATACTTCACTGTATTCCTGACTGAATCTAAGAGAATTACTATACCCTAATCAACAAGGCAGATGTGGTGAATGGGTCCTCTTGTCAGGTCAAAGGCAAAATACAGAATACTCAATCTCTCTTGGAGAGTTCTTAAATTAATATTTCAAGTATTACTATTGGGATAGCTTGCAACATGACATCACTTCTTGTCATCTGACTCTATCCCAGTGAAAACTCCCACTGATGCAGCTGGTAGCATTTAGCATCTACCTGTGAAAATACATAAACAATAACTTTTCTTAGATCTAAGGCAGATCCTGGAAGTCATAAAACATTAAACACTTCCAAGACAATACAGCAAACATCTAGTTCTAGACATTGTGTCTGTTACTGCACTGAAACTGAAAGATAACATCCTTTTATTACGTGGTCATAAAGTAATTTAAATTGTCAGCTATTTTTTTCTGAAACTAACTTCTTGTGTTGCAGTTTCCATTGTTAAAATATATATCTAAACAGTTACAATAGTGTAGATACATTTCTGCTCTATTCCAATAGTGTACACTGTGGTTACACTTTTAAGCTCAGTACTGTACAAACCCTGTTCAACACACACTTCAGCTTGATATACACATGGCATACAGTTCTAATACATTTATAACACAAGCTTGTGAATCATCTTGATATTTACCAATGACATAATTATTTACAAAATTCCAGATAGCTGGGCTGTCAGTATTTCTTTCGTGACCCCCCCCCCCCCGAAGTCTCAAGCTAATTTTTCAAATGACCCTTGAGAAACATTGCTTGAGAGGGTTGAGTCTATCTGGGAATACCTTAATCCACTCCCTGTCTTGAAAGTCCATCTGCATTGGCATTGCTAACCCACTGCGGTGCTGCACTGCCATATCATATGCCTGCATCCCTAGGCTCCACCTTAGTAACTTGGCATTTTGTTGGCTGGCTCGATGTAGCCATGTTAACAGATTGTGGTCTGTAACTACAGTGAATTTCCTTCCATAAAGATAAGGCTTAAGTTTCTGCAGTGCCCACACTATGGCTAGACATTCCTTTTCTACAGCTGCAGAGCATTCCTTCCTGGGTTGGAGCCTATGACTGAGATAAACCACTGGGTGCTTTTCTGCCTCTGAGGAAACCTGGCTAAGTACTTCCCGCACCCTATAGTTTGAAACATCCACCTGCACAACAAAGTCTTTGCTGTAATCTGGACTGGCTAACACAAGGGGTCCTCCCAAAGCTCCTTTAAGCTTCTGGAATGCCTGCTGACATGCTGGGGTCCACACTACCTTTCTGGCTTGTTTTTCCCTTGTCAGGTCTGTGAGAGGAGCAGCTATGGTACTATAATTGGAGACAAACTTTCTGTAGTACCTTGCTGACCCTGAGAATACCCTCACCTGCTTTTTGGTAACAGGGGAGGCCATGCCTGAATGACTTCCACTTTGGCAGGTTCTGGCTTGATCTTACCACTCCCCACTCTATGTCCAAGGTAGGAGACCTCTGCCATACCCACCTGACACTTACTGGGCTTAATGGTCAACCCTGCCCTTTGTAGTCTGCTCGGCACCTCCCTGATATGCTGAAGGTGCTCTTGCCAGAAATGTCTGTAGATGGCAATATCATCCAGGTAAGCAAGTGCAAAGTCTCCTGCTCCTGCTCAGATACAATCTACCAGCCTCTAGAAAGTTGCTGGGGCATTTTTCATCCCAAAGGGCATCTTTGTGAACTCATAAAAGCAGAAAGGAGTCACAGAGACTGACCTCTCTAGCGCTGAGAGTCAAGGGCACCTACCAGTAGCCATTGGTAAGATCAGTTGTGGTAAGATACATAGCCCCACCCAGCTGCTCTAGGGCTTCATCTGTCCTTGGCATGGGGTAAGCATTTGACTCTGTGTGACTATTTAATTTCCTGTAGTCCACACAGAACCTGGAGCTGCCATCCTTCTTTGGTACCAGCACCATTGGGGAGGCCCAGGTACTGCTGGACTCCTGGATTACCCCTAGTTCCAACATTTCCTGTATCTCCTCCCTCAGAGTCTGTTTGACCCTCTCAGGCACCCTATAAGGGGTCTGCTTAATAGGCCGTTAGGGTCCTGTATCCATATGGTGCTGGACCAGGTGGGTGCACCCTGGTTTCCCAGTGAACAGTCCCCAAACACCTGTAACTCTGCTCGTATTCTTGAACCTGGGTGGGGGATAGCTGCTGGGACATTGCCTCTCTGTCCAACCAGTGCTTTGTGTCCCTGCCCAAGTAGCTGACACACACACACTTTGAGGTTTGATTTATACACACACAGACACACATACACACACACACACACACACACACACACACACACACACACACACGCACACCTGGGAAACGCTGGTACAGGTTTACTAGCTATATCCCCTTCTGCCCAGTCTATAAGGTAGTTATCACTACCACCAGCCACGTACTTATCAGCTATTTTAAGGATCTTAACAAAGGGTGTCCAATCTTACTGTGTAATGTTACTATTAATTCAAATGGTAGTTTGACCAAGAGTAAGGCTATTAGGAATGGCCTACACAGTGTCACCAAATAAATATACAAGTACTCTCAGAACTTAAATATGTCTCACAAATAATAGCCACAATGAAATATTTAAATATATTTAATAATAAATAATAAAAGAACACGGAAATACTCAGTATATAATTACAGTTACATCAGAGTTCAGAATCACAGGAAATATTTAAAACAATATTGCAGGACAGTCTGAAATAAATAAAGAAAACATCTAAACTATACTTCACTATATTCCTGACTGAATCTAAGAGAATTACTATACCCTAGTTAACTTACTTACAGAGTAACAAGGCAGATGTGGTGAATGGGTACTCTTGTCAGATCAAAGACAAAATACAGAATACTCAGTCTCTCTCAGAGAGTTCTTACATTAATATTTCAAATATTACTGCTAGGATAGCTTGCAGCATGACATCACTTCTTGTCATCTGACTCTATCCCAGGTGAAAACCCCCAGTGGTACAGCTGGTAGCATTTAGCATCTACCTGTGAAAATACATAAACAATAACTTTTCTTAGATCTAAGGCAGATCCTGGAAGTCATAAAACAATAAACACTTCCAAGACAATACAGCAAACATCTAGTTCTAGACATTGTGTCTGTTACTGCACTGAAACTGAAAGATAACATCCTTTTATTACGTGGTCATAAAGTAATTTAAATTGTCAGCTATTTTTTTCTGAAACTAACTTCTTGTGTTGCAGTTTCCATTGTTAAAATATATATCTAAACAGTTACAATAGTGTAGATACATTTCTGCTCTATTCCAATAGTGTACACTGTGGTTACACTTTTAAGCTCAGTACTGTACAAACCCTGTTCAACACACACTTCAGCTTGATATACACATGGCATACAGTTCTAATACATTTATAACACAAGCTTGTGAATCATCTTGATATTTACCAATGACATAATTATTTACAAAATTCCAGATAGCTGGGCTGTCAGTATTTCTTTCGTGACCCCCCCCCCGAAGACTCAAGCTAATTTTTCAAATGACCCTTGAGAAACATTGCTTGAGAGGGTTGAGTCTATCTGGGAATACCTTAATCCACTCCCTGTCTTGAAAGCCCATCTGCATTGGCATTGCTAACCCACTGTGGTGCTGCACTGCCATATCATATGCCTGCATCCCTAGGCTCCACCTTAGTAACTTGGCATTTTGTTGGCTGGCTCGATGTAGCCATGTTAACAGATTGTGGTCTGTAACTACAGTGAATTTCCTTCCATAAAGATAAGGCTTAAGTTTCTGCAGTGCCCACACTATGGCTAGACATTCCTTTTCTACAGCTGCAGAGCATTCCTTCCTGGGTTGGAGCCTATGACTGAGATAAACCACTGGGTGCTTTTCTGCCTCTGAGGAAACCTGGCTAAGTACTTCCCGCACCCTATAGTTTGAAACATCCACCTGCACAACAAAGTCTTTGCTGTAATCTGGACTGGCTAACACAAGGGGTCCTCCCAAAGCTCCTTTAAGCTTCTGGAATGCCTGCTCACATGCTGGGGTCCACACTACCTTTCTGGCTTGTTTTTCCCTTGTCAGGTCTGTGAGAGGAGCAGCTATGGTACTATAATTGGAGACAAACTTTCTGTAGTACCCTGCTGTCCCTGAGAATACCCTCACCTGCTTTTTGGTAACAGGGGAGGCCATGCCTGAATGACTTCCACTTTGGCAGGTTCTGGCCTGATCTTACCACTCCCCACTCTATGTCCAAGGTAGGAGACCTCTGCCATACCCACCTGACACTTACTGGGCTTAATGGTCAACCCTGCACTTTGTAGTCTGCTCAGCACCTCCCTGATATGCTGAAGGTGCTCTTGCCAGAAATGTCTGTAGATGGCAATATCATCCAGGTAAGCAAGGGCAAAGTCTCCTGCTCCTGCTCAGATACAATCTACCAGCCTCTAGAAAGTTGCTGGGGCATTTTTCATCCCAAAGGGTATCTTTGTGAACTCATACAAGCAGAAAGGAGTCACAGAGACTGACCTCTCTCTAGCGCTGAGAGTCAAGGGCACCTACCAGTAGCCATTGGTAAGATCAGTTGTGGTAAGATACATAGCCCCACCCAGCTGCTCTAGGACTTCATCTGTCCTTGGCATGGGGTAAGAATTTGACTCTGTGTGACTATTTAATTTCCTGTAGTCCACACAGAACCTGGAGCTGCCATCCTTCTTTGGTACCAGCACCATTGGGGAGGCCCAGGTACTGCTGGACTCCTGGATTACCCCTAGTTCCAACATTTCCTGTATCTCCTCCCTCAGAGTCTGTTTGACCCTCTCAGGCACCCTATAAGGGGTCTGCTTAATAGGCCGTTAGGGTCCTGTATCCATATGGTGCTGGACCAGGTGGGTGCACCCTGGTTTCCCAGTGAACAGTCCCCAAACACCTGTAACTCTGCTCGTATTCTTGAACCTGGGTGGGGGATAGCTGCTGGGACATTGCCTCTCTGTCCAACCAGTGCTTTGTGTCCCTGCCCAAGTAGCTGACACACACACACTTTGAGGTTTGATTTATACACACACAGACACACATACACACACACACACACACACACACACACACACACACACACACCTGGGAAACGCTGGCACAGGTTTACTAGCTATATCCCCTTCTGCCCAGACTATAAGGTAGTTATCACTACCACCAGCCACGTACTTATCAGCTATTTTAAGGCTCTTAACAAAGGGTGTCCAATCTTACTGTGTAATGTTACTATTAATTCAAATGGTAGTTTGACCAAGAGTAAGGCTATTAGGAATGGCCTACACAGTGTCACCAAATAAATATACAAGTACTCTCAGAACTTAAATATGTCTCACAAATAATAGCCACAATGAAATATTTAAATATATTTAATAATAAATAATAAAAGAACACGGAAATACTCAGTATATAATTACAGTTACATCAGAGTTCAGAATCACAGGAAATATTTAAAACAATATTGCAGGACAGTCTGAAATAAATAAAGAAAACATCTAAACTATACTTCACTATATTCCTGACTGAATCTAAGAGAATTACTATACCCTAGTTAACTTACTTACAGAGTAACAAGGCAGATGTGGTGAATGGGTACTCTTGTCAGATCAAAGACAAAATACAGAATACTCAGTCTCTCTCAGAGAGTTCTTACATTAATATTTCAAATATTACTGCTAGGATAGCTTGCAGCATGACATCACTTCTTGTCATCTGACTCTATCCCAAGTGAAAATCCCCAGTGGTACAGCTGGTAGCATTTAGCATCTACCTGTGAAAATACATAAACAATAACTTTTCTTAGGTTTAAGGCATATCCTGGAAGTCATAAAACAATAAACACTTCCAGGACAATACAAAAAAATTCTAGTTCTAGACATTGTGTCAGTTACTACACTGAAACTGAAATATAACATCCTTTTATTATGTGGTCATAAATTAATTTAAATTTTCAGCTACTTTTTTTAAAATTAACTTCTTGTGTTGCAGTTTCCATTGTTAAAATATATACATCTAAACATGTAGAATAGTGTAGATACACGTGTGCTATATTCCAGTAGGGTACACTGTGGTTACACTTTTAAGCTCAGTACTGTACAAACCCTGTTCAACACATACGTCTGTACCAGCAGTTTGGTATTCACATAACATACAGTTCTAATACATTTGTAACACAAGCATGGGAATCATGTTGATATTCACCAACGATGTATAATTATTTACAAAATTCGAGATACCTGGGCTGGCAGTATTTCCTTTCATGACAGGTACTATTCTAAAGTAAACTACATCCTATTAAGTGACAATTTATCAAAATTAAAATCCAACAATGCCAATTATGAGGTTGAGATAGCTTCTCAGGCCAGAGACAACCACAAGGCCTTTTACAGCTATGTCCAAAACCTAAAAGTTGACAAAACAGTAGTGTGTTGAACTCAGGGTTACCAGATTTGGAAATGGACGGTTAAGGACAAAAAAATAAAAAATAAAAAGGTCTTTCACATTAAGCGAAGACCAAAATAAATAAATAAATAAATAAATAAATAATCGCTCAGCAGAGCCTCTTCTGTTCACTGTGGAACAGCCTGCTGTTTTGCATTGAACAGAAGTGGTACCGCTTTGCGATTTTTGATTGGCTCGTATGCCAGCATATGAGACAATCAAAAATTGCACAGCAGATCCCTTCTGTTCAATGCAGAACAGCCCGCTATTTCGCATTGAACAGAAGTGGCTCCACTTTGCGATTTATGATTGGACCGTATGCTGGCATATGGGCCAATCAAAAATCACATAGCGGAGCCTGTTTCACTGTTTTTTTAAACAGGCAATGTGGGACTCGGGATTGGGCTGCTGATCTCAGGATAGTCCTGCTCAAAGAGGGATGTCTGGCAACCCTGGCCGAACTGATGGTAAATGATGCCACCTTCACTGAGTGGAGTGACATAGAAAATCTGCTGGCTGACAAATTCAGCTCAGATTTCACCCCCACTCCCCGTTCCACCCCCGTGAAATCTGTACTAGCATAACTTCCCCAACTATTAGCAGGGAGCAGGTCAGGGTGGTGCTCACTAATGCCAAAACACAGTTTCAGTGGGCCTAGACAATATCCTAGGTTGCCTCCAAAATAGCCTAAAACACAACCTATCAGGACCACTTGAGGCACTTTTCAACTTCAGCCTCTAAACAGGCTATGTTCCACATGACTGGAGGACTGCAGTGGTTCTCCCTTTTCACAATGGTAGATCATCAATCAACACAGAAAACTGCAGACCCATTAGTCTGACTAGACTAATATACAAAGTCATGGAATGAATTATCATAAAAATGACCAACAAAGATGAACCATCACAGTTTAGTTATGTCAAAGGAAGATCATGCCTACTTAATCTAGTAGACTTCTTTGAGAGGGTGACTGAGGCAATGAATGAGGGGTAAATGGTGCATATCACCTACCTAGACCTGGCTAAAGCATTCTATAACATACACCACTCAGGTATCGTTGACAAACTCACCAAACTAGGCGTAAATCTCTATATAACTCACTGGACTGCCAGCTGGCTCACAGATAGGACCCAAGAAGTCAGGATTGGTAAGACCATCTCCTCCAAGAGACCAATCACCAGTGGAGTACCTCAGTGTTCAGTGCTGGGCCTGCTCCTGTGTGGCATCTAGAGATCAAGGCTAACATCAAGGGCCTCTGGCTCACCAGATTTGCAGGGGACTGCAAACTGGGAGCTATGATAGAATCGCCCCACCACACTAACACAGACAAATGACTGGTGACAAAGCTACGGATTTAAACTCAGTGCCAAGAAGTGCATTATAGTGCCTTTTGGGAAAACTTCCACCAAGGTTAATAACTCCATCGATAAGACACCCTTCAGAACTGACTCAGTAGTGAGGGATCTGGGAACATATGTAGAAAGTAATCTTGCCTTTGACCAACATGTAGACAAGGTAGTATGAATATCATTCTATGTCACTCAACATATAAGTAAGGGTATGGCATCCAGGTCCATGGAAGATACAGTACCACTTTACTTGGCCCTTGTCAGACCCATCATTGAGTGCAATACCCCCTTTGGCGTGTACCTGTCCAGGGATATGCAACAGTTAGTATGCCCCCAGAGGTTTTTCACCGAGAGAATCCAGGGTATCAAAACAGTGTTCGGTATAGATCACCTTAAAGCCCTGTCTCTGTACTCAGTCTCCTACAGGTTACTGAGAGGCGATCTATGCCTGGCATATAAGATATCCTTGGATCCAGTCCTGATGGACGTTTTGCACGTCTGCAAAATGAACAGCACCAGAAACCCCAGATCCAAGGATTTAAACTTTGCTTGTGAAATAAATAGAACATGCTGGTGGGACAGATATGTATCTCAAGAGATCCACATGCTATGGAATATGATTTCCATCAGTGCAAAGCAGAGTCCATCCCTAACCTTATTCAAACTTAACCTTGATCGTTGGATAAGAAATCTACCCCCCCCCAGTCTGGCCTCCCATGTCTCAGATAAACAGAGGCCAGCTGTAAATATTCTCTAATTAATGTACCACCACACTAAACCTTTAGCAATCTCCTAACTAATATACTTCTCCAAATAGACACTATGTTACATGGGGACACAACTGGGTTGTGTTGCAAGGCTAGGCTTATAAAGGCCCCGGTGGTTATTAGCCTAGTATATCCCTATGAACTATGTGAGTTACAATGTTTTTTACTTTCTTCACCTCTTTTCACTGTCTGAATACCAACTATGGGAGGAAAATATCTATTACCTTAGCCTTAAGAGCTCTTAACTATTAAGCTCCTGTGGTTTACTATCAGAGCTTGGTTTGGGCCAGGTTCTGTGAAGTGTACAAAAGCTGCTTGACAATAAAGAAAACAAGAAAAATCTGGAAAAGCTTACTGCCACAGCTGATTTATTACCAAAGCTGATAACATTTGGCTCCAGAAATTAAAATATTCATATAACTGTGGATGTCATTTCTAAATCAGTCTTGGTTAAGTGTCGGCATATTGGTTAAGGTGTTTACCTAATAGACACAAGGTACAGAATTTGATTCTCAACTTTGGGGAAATTGTCTGGCCTTAAAATTGCTTACAAGAGCAGCTAGCCTAGTACAAACCGATGGATAGATAGATAGACAGATAGACAGATAGACAGATAGATAGATAGATAGATAGATAGATAGATAGATAGATAGATAGATAGATAGTTGTCTTGGGGCTGAAATCAAGAGCTGTGTACAGCTGAGGAGTGCGACTTACTCTGAAATGTGAAGATTCACATTTTGATACCCTGTTTACTAGAAACATGCTGTTTGATGAGCCATCTGCCAGTATTATTATCACTAATTGTGAAAAGAAAGGAAAAACAAACATTTCTTCCAACTCCTTTTAATGTCAAAGAAATGACTATGATATAAGGGATCTTCTTGTAGGAAGGGCACACCTGTCCCAGCAACATCATAGCGAGAAATGATATAGAAGAAAGCAGCCCCCCCCAGATCATGGAAGTAAAGGAAATATTAACAAGTCATCCAAATGCCGGCATGCTTTTCCTTTCACCTCATCCTTCTTCATTAACCCTAAGAGGCAGTTTTTCATACCATCTAAGCTCTTGACAGGAAATAGCAGTTGAGTGAGATTTACTGAAAGTAGCTAAAGGTTACACAGCAGCATGTCTAACAAAGCCTCAGATTACAGATAGCTGTTCATAATTTTCAGTTTTCAGCTCTGCCATTTGGGGTATTCACAACCTATAGAAAATTTACCAAATTGTTATCTTCCCTGTTTGCTCATCTCAGAAAGCATAACATAACCACGCTTCCTTGTCTGGATGACTGGCTTCACAGGAAGTGTTACATCAGCACATCATTCTTCAGTTTTTGGAGATAAAAAAAAAATGAAAGAAATCACTCCTGTTGCTTGCAGCTTTGATGAACTTTCTTGAGGAACTCTCCAGAACTCTAAGCATATGAAGGCCCCCACCCCCCGAAAAAAAATGTTGGAAATCTAGGGAATGAGAACAGATTTTGCCTAACCATAGATATTTAAAACAAGACAATACCTAAGAGCACTGGGATGTTATCTTGCATTATTCTTGATTCCCATGAAAGACCCCACTTCTTTGGGCATACCACAGTGCATCCTCGGGAGTATTTGAAATCATGCATCAGCTCCCCTAGAGAAATTGAAACGAATTATGGTTAGTAGACCATGTTGATGCATCCAAAGAAGATACCTGTTATTCTTACTGCAGTAACACAACACCTGGCAACTGACACTTTAGATTAGAGCTGGGGAGCCTATTTCAACAACCTGTCAGTACAATCTAATTGGTTTCAGAAAGAAAGGCTTCTTCACATCAGTCTGAATGAATGAAGGTAGCATACAGGGCCTTAATGAACTTTCTGGTCAACTTCAAGTCAGTAGAGACAGCACTACATTTATGTGGTATACAGTGAATATAAAAAGTTTACACACCCCTGTTAAAATGCCAGGTTTTTATGATATAAAAAAATGAGACCACAATAAATCTTTTCAAAACTTTTCCCACCTTTAATGTGACCTATAACCAGGGTTGCCAGATGTCCCTATTTGAGTGGGACACTCCCGGGATCAGCAGCCTGATCCCGAGTCCTGCACTGCCGGATAAAATCCTGGCAAAACAGCCTCCGTTTTTTTTTATTGGCCCGTATACCGGTATATGAGCCAACCAAAAATTCGCAAAACGGAGCTACTTCTGTTCAATGCAGAACATCAGACAGTTCCACATTCAACAAAAGTAGCTCTGTTTTGCAATTTTTTTTTTGTTTGGCTCTTATACCAGCATATGGGCCAATCAAAAATCACCAAACACGGAGCTACTTGTGTTTAATGCGGAACTAAAGGTGTTCTGCATTAAAGACCCTTTTTTTGGTCTTCACTTAGCTTGAAGGACCTTTTTATTTTTTTGGTCCCTACCTGCCTGATAAGAAATCTGGCATCCCTGCCTATAACCTGTACAATTCAACTGAAAAACAAACAAATCTTTTAGGGGAAAGAATATAAAAAATAAAAAACGTACAATAAACTGGTTGCATAAGTGCGCACATCCTTAAACTAATACTATTAAAGAACTAACATCTTGTGTTTATGGGTCTTAGTTAAATGTTTTACTTATTTTATGGGTATACTGATTTTCAGTAACATTTTACCTATATAAATATATATATATATATATATATATATATATATATATGTATGTATATATATCTTTAAACTGAAAAGCTTAACAGAACTGTGTCATGTGATTAGTCTTAAGGTTTGAAATTGCTGTTTAAATGACGGCATTTGACCTCTTTTTTTTATACATTGATGAAGGGTTGATCCCGAAAGCTTTGTGATTTTTTTCTTGTTTGGAATAAACGCTGCATTTTACCTCATCGTTTCCAGGATTTGGATTTTTTACTACTGTTTCACATTTTATACCCTGCCTGGTTTACCTACGTGCTGTTCTTGTTTCTTTGGATTTTTGGTTACATCCTAAATGAAGTCAGGAGAATTACAACACAAAAATCCTACCTACAAACATGGAAAAGGTTTGATGTGAAGTTGTTCTATCTCGCCATTCATTCTTTACTGATGGGTTCGGAGCCAATCCTTCGGCTCCGAGTCAGCCAGTTGCAAAGCTCGAGGTCTTCAAATAGCTTGAGGCTATCCTTATCCCATGATGCAGCTAGAGTAACCTCAGATCTAGTTTGCTGTTTCAGCAGATCAGAGGTTCTGCATTAGCTCGGGCCAGTAAAATTGTTTTTTCATTCTTTACTTAAAAATGTTGCTAGTTAGATAATTTTTAAAGTAGTTTAGAATAGTTTTATAAAGCTCTTATAACTTTTTGGTGTACTTACCTACTTTATATCCCTTCCCACTAGTGTGCTTTAAACATTTCTAGTTGGCCTCTTGTTTTAGGCCTAGTTTAACACTCTTTTTCTAAATTTTACAGTGTGTTTATTCAGTGATCTTTTGTCACAATTTATATTTAGATAGTGATAGTTTGTTGCTGTGTGGTGTGTTTAGCCTTAAAATTTTTTAGAAAAGGCTTAGTTGTTAATTACTGTTGAAGTTTGCAGTTGACAGTATCTTTGTCATATATTATTCCTTAGACAATATTAGATAAGGTTTGTTGTGTCTCTTAGCAGCTATCTTATTTTAATGCATGGTCTGCTTAGAATTTTTGTTATTGTGTGCTTTAGACAGACTTTTTCTGTCACTTTAACATTTATATTAGTATTTCTGTGTGTGTGCGTGACTTAGCCTGATTTTATTTAAGGCTTGTGTGAATAATTGCTGTTAAGAATTTTCTGTGGTGACAGTAATTTTTTCTCTGAGATTACTATGGCTGACCAAGAGAAGCAACCTAAGTCAAGTTTTAAAAAGTGTCCAAAATGTGGCCAAAAGATGTCTGCAGTAGACAGCCATGTAAATTGTGTCTACTGTCTAGGAGCCCTGTATTTACAGGATAGCTGTTCTATATGCCATCCCCTCTCCTCCAGGGTCCTACAGGAAAGGAAAAGAAAACTAATTGACAAAGGTTTGTTAAAACCGTCCTTTCAAGAAGCTTTGAGCGACCAAGATAGATCCAGCAAGTCCTCAAAGTCTTCTAAGACTTCAGACTCTAAGAAATCAAAAAAATCTTCGACTTTGGCTCCACTGCCATCGGAACCAACAGTCTTTTCTTTTCAGAGCCAGTCCCCAGTCTTGGAACCGGTATCCGAAGCGCCTAAGAGTCCATTACTACAGTCAGTACCACCTTCAGTGCACTCATCTCGGTCCTCTATCAGCCTTTCTGATCTGGATGTGGATCGTGTGGTGCAGGAGCTGTTATCGGCACCAGCCTTGGCAGAAATTTTATCCACTTTGACTCAAATGGCTTTGGAGTCGAAGACCCTTGCACCAGCTAAAACTATTCCTCCTCCGAGCCATGCTGGTCCTTCGGAGCCAGAGGAGTCAGACCTGCTGATCGTGGAACCCTCTGAGCTGACGCCTGCTCCAGTGTCTTCAGGTCTTTTCACTATGACATCCTCGGTGCCAATCAAGGACCATAGGAGCTGACACTCTCTGGTTGGATCTGGGGAGGATAGTCGGACCGACCTGTTGGTTCTGACTCTGCCTCTGCCTCTCAGGGCTTCGGCTCGGATGAGCTTGGCTCCTACCTCTGGTTTGGAGCCCACTGTCCCGATGCCGGGGGTATTGATGGTTTCTTCGGATCCGTCGGTTTCCTCACATCAGAGCAGAGGTGCTTTCGATGCCATGAGGAGAGTCATGTATCCTAAGACATCCTTGACCTCAGGTCTGGCTTCCTCCTCCCCTAAAGCACCTGTGTCTGCTTCTGCCTCACACATCCTGACCAAGCGTAGAGACCCAGAGCCTCAGGAAGCCCCATTGGGTGGCCCTTTCTCTTCCGAGACCTCACCAGAAGCTCTCACTGATGAGGTTCCCAGGAAGAGATTGTGTAAGAGGAAACATCTAGATTCCCCCCAGGAGTCTCTAACATTGGATACTGACTTAGATAAGTCAGAAGAGCCCCCACAGTCCCTCTCTGAAGATATCTCATTCACTGAGGTACTTGAAATCCTTAGGCAGAGGGGTGACTGGCAGTCCAAAAGCCTTACTGAGGATGTCAGTTCTCCTGAAGGCTTTCGGGTCTCTGCCCTCCACCTCTTGGGTGTCTCCGCCCTTCGATGAGCTGATGCAACTGGTCTCACGAAGGGCGTGGGAGGCTCCGGATACTATGGAGCCTGTCCCTAGGAGGCCTAATAAGTTAATTTCTGCCCTCCTTGACAAATCTTTCTTAACAAAAGGTGTTCCAGTTGATGCCATGGTGGTGGCGGCAGCCACCAAAAAGGAAATGTCTGAAATCTCCTCGTCTATCCATCCTCCTAACAGAGACTCCAGGATCATTGATAGATATGGGAAGCACATGTTTAGTTCAGCGACTTTTGCTCTTCGTTCGCTCAGCTATTTAACCCATTTTACCAGGTTACAAAGAGATCTCCTTAAAGTGCTTGCAGATACTCTTCAGGGTACAGTAGCTGCAGGAGCTACCAAACAAAGTTGCCACCAAGCTTGCTACCCTCATTTCTATAGTAAACTCATCCATGCACCTCATCTCATATGCAGCTGATGAAATGAGTAGGGCAGCGGGTACAGGAGTTGCTCTTAGGAGACACTCCTGGATGTGTTTGTGTTCCTTCGCGGAGCCCTTCAAGACATCCTTTGTGAATACTCCCTTTGATGGCTCATCCCTTTTCGGGCCTAAAGTGAAGGAAACCTTGACCAGGTGTGAGCAGGATGGAAAGACGCTGTCTGCCGTCGGGGTCCGTTTTTCCACCCCTACCAGACCCTACCCTAAGGGTCAAAGGGGAGGAAAAATGTGGTTCCGAAAAGCCCAAGGAGCCTTTCATGACACGTGGTGAACCCCCCCCCCTCCAGAGGCACAGGAGGGGCAATAATGGAAGACGCTGCCCTCGCGGCAGAGGGGGTCCGCAACACCAGGGCGACAGAGATCACTTCTTTGGGAAGCCCTACCACTATTTCTGAAAGGAGGCCCGACTGTCCTGCTCTGGAGGCAATCGGGGGTCGCTTATCTTTGTACCCAGATGCCTGGCTCAAAATAACAAAAGACAGCTGGGTACAAAGTATAATTTCCAGAGGATATTTCATCCCATTCGCCATACCCCCTCCACCCATAAGAAAAATCCAGGACGTTCCACCCAGTTACAGTGAGCAAGCAACAATAGAGGTCCAAACGTTGCTAAGAAAAAGAGTCATCCAACCAGTCCCAGCAGACCAGACAAGATCCGGAACTTACTCAAGATTCTTTTTAGTTCTAAAAAAGACGGAGGACTGGAGACCCATATTGGACCTCAGCAGACTGAACAAATATATAAAGAAAAAGAAGTTCTGGATGGTCACACTTCAGTCTATACTTCCCTTCTTAGGGAAAGACAATTGGATGTGCTCAATAGATACTACCACTTAAAAATGACCAGGTCATCCAGGGATCATCTGCGCTTCTGGCTGGAAGCCAATCATTACCAGTTTTGATCCCTGCCCTTTGGTCTCACTACAGCACCCAGAGTGTTCACCAAATGCATGGCAGTAGTCATGGCACACCTGAGGAGTCTAGGATTCCAGGTGTTTCTGTACCTAGATGATTGGCTCCTTACCGCCACCACCAGGCATCAACTCATTCAGGCCAGGGAGTCCACTCTGTCACTGTGCAATCAACTGGGCATTACAATCAACTCAGAAAAATCTGCCTTGTCAACATCGCAGAATATCGTTTTTATCAGGGCAAAACTGGACACCACCACCACCACACTAAGGCTTCCAATAGAAAGAGTCTTTCTTCTTCGTCAGCATATCAGCGTTCTGATATCCAAAGACAGAGCACCAGCATCAGAAGTTCTGAAATTGTTAGGCATGATGGCGGCAGCAATTCTAAGCCATACCACTAGCTCATATGCACATGCGGATACTACAATGGCTATTATTCACTCAATGGTCTTACCAAGAGCTTCCCATGTCTCACACGATAATGATCACAAATTCCTGCAAAAAGGATCTTCAGTGGTGGTTGACCTCACTTCATGTCACGATAGGACACCCATTTCTGCTACCCCCCCCAGTGGCCACAGTGACCAAGGACGCTTCCCTGATAGGGTGGGGGGGCATTTTCGGGGAAAGACAGCCCAAGTCACATGGAACGATCAAGAGACACATCTGCATATCAATGTCCTGGAGATGAGAGCAGTACTTTTGGCATTGCAGTACTTTCAGGACTCTCTTCCTCTGGGTACGATTGCGATTCAGACAGACAACATGTCGGTGGTCTGGTATTTGAACAAACAAGGAGGAACCAGGTCTTACCCCATTGTCGCGAGGCTCTCAGAGGATGGCAGTGGGCTGTTTCCACCCAGCGCTTTCTGTTGGAAATGCACATCCCGGGGAAATCCAACGTGATAGCAGACAAGCTGAGCAGGGAAATCTTGTTGCCCCACAAATGGACCCTCAAGAAAGAAGTAGCGGACATGATATTCTGTAGGTGGGGTCAGCCTTGCTGTGACTTTTTTGCCAGTCACATGAACACGAAATGCAGAAACTACTTTGCCCTGATTCCCCCCTCCGGGAGAAGCCCCAAGGGATGCACTCATACATGATTGGCCTCCGGGTCTCCTCTTTGCATTTCCACCAATCCCGTTGATACCCAAGGTTCTACAGGAAGCAAAAACCCTGGGAAGGACCATCATTCTAATAGGCCCTCACTGGCCTCGTCAGATTTGGTTCCCCTTCCTTCGACTTTTATCTTTTGGAGGACCCTTGGATTTTGAGCCCAGTTCCGGACCTTCTGATGCACTCATCGGGGGAACTTCATCCCTCTTTGCAGTCCCTGAAGCTGACAGCTTGGCTGCTCCAATTCCCATCATAGCCAGGTTCCATAACCTCTCCAGTAAGACAAAACAAATCCTCTTATCCTCTCATAAATCTTTTACTAGGAAGCTATATCTTAGCAAATGGAAAAAGTTTTCTATATGGGCCTCTAAAAACAATATTGATCCTTACCAAGCCCCCATGGCATCCATTTTAGAGTTCTTGACTATGATTCTCAACAAAGGAGCTGCAGCAGCAACAGTTTGTGTTCAACTGGCTGCTATTTCTAATTGTCATCTTGGATTTGAAGGATTGAATGTTATGTCTCACAAGTTATCCAAAGCATTTCTCAAAGGGACCTTTCATATTAGACCACCTGTGAAATCTCCCTATTCTCCATGGAATCTAAATTTTATGCTTTCCCGCATAATTCTTCCGCCATTTGAACCAGCTTCATCCTGTGACCTCAAATTTTTGTCATGGAAAACCATCTTTTTAGTAACTATTACTTCTGCCTGCAGAGTGTCAGAGCTTCAGGCTTTATACATCAAGCCTCCTTATTTGATATTCCATGCTGACAGTCTCACTTAGAACAAACCCCTCATTCTTGCCCATAGTTTGCACTGAAACCAATCTCAACCAAATTATTGATTTGTCAGTCTTCTTCCCCAACCATTCAAACAATTTAGAATACATGCTGCACAAACTTGATGTTCACAGACAGCTCAGATTTTATTTGGATAAAGCAAAATATTTCAGAATATCAGATCAGCTTTTTGTTTCATTTTCAGACTCCAGGAAGGGTAGACCAGTGGCAAAAACAACTCTGTCTAAATGGTTATCTGATTGTATCACCTTTGCTTATTCAGCTGCCAATATGCCTTTGCAGCATAAAATTAAAGCTCACTCAACCAGAGCAGTTTCTACATTATCTGCTTTTTCTGCCAGACTTCCTATTGATAACATTTCTGCAGCAGCCACTAGGTCAAAACCTCATACCTTTATCACTCATTACAAAGTTGACAAGGCCTTCAGGGACAGGGCCTCCTTTGGATCCACGGTCCTGAGAAATATACTCCCATGAGCCACCAGAGATTGATGGTGCTTGGGACGCTACCCATCAGTAAAGAATGAACGGTGAGATAGAACAACTTCACATAAAGAAGTTATGTACTTACCATAACATTCCATGTGAGTTGTTCATCTCACCTTCATTCTTACGTCCCTCCCTCCAAACCCCTCCTGGGCTGTTAGATGACCAAGATGCTGGATCCATCCTAGTTGCTAAATCCTTCTATACCCTTTCTTGGGAGTGAAAGAATGACTTATGGTATTATTATATGCAGCAAACAAAATCTGAGGTAACTCTAGGTGCATCATGGGATAGGGACTTAGCCTTGAGCTATTTGAAGACTTCAAGCTTTGCAATTGGCTCCAAACCAGTCAGTAAAGAATGAAGGTGAGATGAACAACTCACATGGAACGTTATAGTAAGTACACAACTTATTTTTTTTGGGGGGGCTGCCACAAAAGGCCTAGATCTACTGACTTGTCAGTTTCTAAGAATCTTGGATTACTTAAACCATCAGTATGAATACAGTTTAGCGTATTCCTCCATCAAAGTGCATAATCTCCTATTTCTGCATGTATCAGCCTTTTCAGAGAAAGCAGTTAATTTGTTGGTGAAAGCTTTCCTAAAGAGTACCTCCAGTTTACGTCTTCCATGAAGACATGTTATCTCCCTGGAATTTGAGTTGGACTTCATGTGGGAAAAGTTAATTCTACCTCCATTTGAGCCTGCAGATACAGTGGACATATAAGTATATATCTTGGTAAAATAATTTCTTATTGCTTAAACCCTCAGGGAAAAAGGAATTTAGACTCACTAGTTTTAGAGTATTAATAATTTTTTACAAGCTTTCATGACGAAAGGGTACTTCCAACCACTAGTCTTCTTTCGCAGTCTTGGTAGACACAACAGTTTCTCTTAATCAGTCTTTTCAGCTCCCTGTTTTCTATTCAAGTTATCAAAATGAAAAGGCGAGTGTTGTACATATTGTGAAACTGCAGAAACTGGTAAGGTACTGTGTCAGGAGGACTGTTGTTTTCTGAAAAACAGATCAGCTATTTGACTATTTTAAGAAAGAAAGAAAAAGCCTGCCTGTTAATAAAAAAAATAAAAAAAAAAATAGCAAAGTATTTGGCTGTTTGTAGTACCATTTGCTTTTGTCTATGGGGCAAAATAACACCAGAAGATGAGACACTGAGGTTTGAATATATCCAGCATACTCCTAGGGAGGATCAGAGGGCAAGTATGCGTATTACTAGAGGTTACGACATGGATGGATTAAAGTTAAAAGGATACTTATCTGCTGAGGAGCTCAGAGATGAACAGAAAGTCTAATGCTGCAAAGAAGTGTACAGTTTTGGAGCTTGAAATGTAAGAACTAAAACATCCAGGCCAATGAGATCCATCTCAACAGTATCCCATTGAAGACGTAGTGGAGGTGAAGAACAAATTTAAGGAGTTGGATCTGGTGAATACTGTACCTGAAGAACTATAGACAAAAGTTCATTATATTGCCCACAGGCTTAGAAAAAAAAATATTTGAAATAAAAAGATTAAGAATGCCAAAATGGCTGTCTGTGGAGGCTTCAGAAGTGATCAGTGAAAGGAAAGCAAAAGGCAGTGGAGACAGGAAAAAAAATGATGTCAAAATAAATGTAGAATTTCAGAGAATACCGAGAAGACATTAGGAGTCATTTAAATGAACAGTGCAAAGCAATGGTAGAAGACAACAGTGCTGTTCTGGAAGACGGGTGATGTACAGGGAAACTTCAAGGTAGAAATGAGCAAAATGGGAGGAAACTAACAGAAGCAGGAGATATTACGACGTGGCAGGAATATACTATACATATATATATATATATATATATATATATATATATATATATGTTCACCGAAGCAGCATTTTCGGATAAGTATGCTCATTGTGCCGGTCGTAATATGGTGAAAATAAGGGAAAATTCCCTTTTCCCCACTGTAGTACGACCTTAGAGTGAGGATATTAAAGTAGGGGGGCATGTGGGGGGCACAGGGGCGCTTGCCCCCCTGCATAGAAGTAGGTTTAATGTTGTTGTTTTTTATAAACATACTTTACTGTAAGAGATTTTTCGGTGAAAGCGCTTTCGGTAAAGTATGTTCGGTGATAATGAATTCGGACTTTTGATCTTTCGATCAAAAGTCCTAGATCCGTATACATATATATATATATATATATATATATATATATATATATATATACACACACACACACACACATACATATATATATATATATATATATATATATATATATATATATATATATATATATATATACACACACATACATATGTATGTGTGTGTGTCTGTGTTTGCAAAAGGACCCTACACTACTCACTACTTGTATGATGGTATGCTATCTGATCTACAGTCAGACTTCCTGGAAGGTGAAGTTAAATAGACTCTAGAAAACCTTGCTAATTACAGGACTGCAGGGAATGACATAATCCGCTCTAAATTGTTTAAAATCCTGCAAAGTGATGATGTTACTGCTATGTTTGTAATTTGCTAACAGATGTGGAAAACACAAAAGTGGCCATTGGATTGGAAAAGTTTGGTATAATAGTATATTCCAATCCCATAAACGGACAATGCTAAAGAGTGTTCAAGTTGCAGTTGTTTCATACGCTAACAAGGTAATGCTCAAGATCTTGCAAGCTACACTCTAGGAATGCATGGGCTGATAACTAGCAGATGTACAAGCTGGTTTTATAAGGGACAGAGGCACAGAGACAAAATTACTAACATCTGATAGATAATGAAAAAAGCAAGAGAGGTTCAAATAAAATATTGATCTGATGTCAGTTTTCATTCATTCAACATATGGGTTCAGATTCTTGGCTCAGCCACTGCTTCACAGCTTAGTGATACTACAAGCTCTCAAGCTCCTCCCTTACCCACAATGCAGCAGTCTCCCTTATTCCCCAGATCTCGTTTGCTGCCATTATGAAGCAATGTTGTCTCTACAGCTCTTGTGTGTTTTTTTGTGAAAAAACAATGTTAATTGAATTTTTTTCTGGCTTATAGCTTTCCAATCTTTATTTGTTATCCTTCCTTTACCTATTTATTCCTTTGTGCTTACCGCTGGTAGTTCTTAATTACCATCGCTGTTAATTGTTCTACTTTTCTTCCTACTGCTTGTCGGTATTTCTAGTTTGGTGTTTCTTTCTTACTGCGAGTAATTCATAATTAGGATAGTTTGTAATTTTTCCTCACTTACCGCTAGTCTGTATTTTCTAAATACCATTGTGGGTACCTATATTGTCTTTTTCCCCTAGTTCTATTAAAAAAAATAAAAATTAGTAGTAGTTTTTTTTAACAAGAAACATCTTTATTAAATTATCACGCATGACACAGGCAATATTACATTTATACAAATGACATAAATCATAGCAACACAATCTCAGTTGCAAACATTATGTATTCCAAAGCGTTCAACACAACTGTATCTGCAAACATTATACATCACTTTTAACATATCTAGTCATTGTTAGTCAACCATTACATAGCTCATTCAAATCCCGCCTTCTTTTAAACTTCATTCCTCCTCTGCATGTATTGATCCCACAGTTCCCATTTTTCCTCCGTAATTTGCTCCTACCCTTTTCTAAAGATCCAATTCTAGTTGTTGGAACTCTGTTACTATCTTCAATACTTCTAGCACAGTAGGTTTAGACTTTGATTTCCATTTTCTAATAATTCCTTTTTTGGCAGCCATTATAATCAGACTCAGCAGGGCCTTACTATGTCTAGGGAATTCTGATTTTATATTAAAGCTCAAAAAATCATTTCCCTAGTCACACCATTGTCCGTGTCCCATAATCTCTGTGTGTATTGCTTGGAACCAGAGCATTTGCAAGCTTCATGCTCCATTTGTAAAACTAGTAGCCCAAGAGCTCTTATTGCCAGAAAAAACAAATTAATCCTCAAAGGCCTTCTTTCTTCTGTCTTTGGAGAGTCATTGACTGGAGGCCAAACCTCCAAATATGAGAAGAAGGAGGCAAAAAATAGGCCTTCCAAGCGTACTAGCTCTTCTCAGTCTTCTTCAGATCTGACCTTGGAGTCTTGGAAGAAGACTCAGAAAACCTTAGATCCAATACAAAAACCTTCAGATCCAACGACTTGAGACACCAGCTCCGTCTCTTCAGATCCAACCCATTCAGAGTCTAAACATCTATCAAGAACAAGGTATGTGTCTTTCCTGGATCCATTTCCCTCTCGGTTCCCTTCGCCCTTCCTGGAAAGAAGCAGATCTCCCTCCACTGCCTCTTTCCATTCATCCAGAAGTCTCACTGAAGCAGATGTGGACAGAATGATGAGGAGGTTTCATTCAACACAAATTCAGATGAGAGTTCTTCCATCTCCTATCCCAGTGGCTCCGGAGACCTCTGCTCTTACAACTCCATAAGTTCTGCCTCATTCTATTATCTGTCCTTTGATTTCGGAACCCTCGGATCCAAGACTTCTGGAGCCATCTGTTTCGGATTTGGAGATGCCTTTATCTTCAAATCTGATGTCTTCTCTGTGCACACCAGCACCGAAAATTTCGGAGCCAGATGGCTTTCAGACTCTAATCTTTATTGTCAGATCCAAGGGGATAGAGTCGACTCAGAAGTTGTTGGAGCCATCTCTGCCCCTCAGAGCCTCTGCATTCAGTAGCTCGATTCCAGATCCTGCCTCGGACATGGTGTCTTTGGGATCAGGGGGAGCTGGCTGTCCAGAAGCATGCCTTCTCAGCGCCAATGGTGTCCTTCTTGCTGGGGCATTCTGCCTTTGAGGTGGTAGAGAGAGTGTTCTGTTCTAGAGATTAGATGGTTCCTCCCTTCTTGGATCTTCCTTCTAGTTCTCAGATGTATTTGTGTCGTGAGCCTCAGCATTCTACTCCACAGGGACAGCCAGCCCAAAGTCTCCAGGTGACCCCACAGGACATAATTATCTCCTCTAATACTTCAACATCCCACTGAGGAAGTCCCTAGGAAGAGGAAGTGCAAGAGGAGGCACTTGGACTCCCCACAGGAGTCAGTCACAGAAGATGCTGGTTTTGATGAAGGGGAAGGGTCCCCAGGATCACCACTTGATGTCATCTCATTTGGAGACATTTTCGAAATTGTGAAATAGAGGGGTAGATGGTCTACTAACAACCCTTTTCAAGAGGAATCTGTATTCCTGGAGGCATTTGATACTGGCCCATCTACTTCCTGGGTGACTCCGCCTGCTGATGAGCTCATTGATTTGATCTCTCAGCTGGCATGGAAAAACTGGATTATAGGGAGCCGATCCCCGAGAGACCAGATTGGATCCTGGTACCACCGAAAGGAAGGGAATTTTGGAGCAAAGGAATACCAGTGAATGCTATGGTTGTGGCGGCAGCCAGCAAGAAGGAACTCTCGGAGCAGAGTTCTTTTGTTCATCCCCTAACAAGGAGTCTGTGGCATTGGACAGGTTAGGAAAAAGTGTGTATGCATTAGCGACCTTTGCTCTCAGGTCCCTGACTTACTTGGCACATTTTACCAGATTAAAGAGGGATTTGATCAAGGAGCTCTCAGAATCCCTCTCAGCGACTAGTACTGCTGAAACATAGTCTGTTGCTTCACAGTTAGTGACTCTTCAGTATATTTCAAACTCATCTTTGAGGCTTATTTCACATGCAGCCGAAGGAGCCTCAAGAGCATCAGATTCAGCCATTTCCATCTGGAGGCATGCATGGATGTGTCTGTGTGATTTTGCAGAGCCCTTCAAGTCATCCTTCATCAATGCCCCCTTTGACAGAAGTTCATTATTCGTCCCTAAAGTGAAAGACACACTCTCCAGGTGTGAGAAAGATGGTAGTATCCTGTCTGCTGTGAGAGTATGTTTTTAGACCACTCAAAGAAACTCTTCTCAGGAATTAGTGAGGTGTTAGAAAGATATGGTTCAGGAAATCCCTGGGAGACACTGCCCACACAGCAGAGGAGTACCGCAAAACTAGAGGTCCAGAGATTCCTTCTTTTAAGACCCTATCATTTTTCCTGAAAGGAGGCACGATTGCCCACTTCTGGAGGCAGTATGGAGTCACTATCCCTGTACCAGTGAGCCTGGCTAGATATAACAAAAGATACTTGAGTGCAGAGGACTATTTCCAGAGACTATATAATTCCCTTTTCCCTACCTCCATCGTTACGGCATAAAATTCCCCACATTCCACACAGTCTGAGGAAAATGGCAGCTTTGGAAATTTAAAAGCTTTTAGAAAAAAGTGTCATCCAAGAGGTCCCCCCAGACCAGAAAGGATCTGGAACTTACTCAAGATTCTTTTTAATACCAAAGAAAATGGGACTGGAAACCAATTTTGGGTCTTAGCAATCTGAACTTATCAGTTCATCATATCAAGTTCCGGATTGTCACAGTTCAGTCCATATTGCTTTTCCTGCACAAGGATAACTGTATGTGCTCAATAGATCTCCAGGACACGTACTATCACATAAAAATGAACAGGTGATCCAGGAGACATCTATGCTTCTGGCTGGGAGCCAGTCATTACCAATATAGAGCACTGCTCTTTGGTCTCACCACAGCCCCAGGATGTTCATCAAGTGCATGGCAGTAGTAGGAGCTCAGACAAAGGTGAATACATTTTGCACTTATTAGATGTTCACAGACAATTATGTTTTTTTCTTCACAGATTGGAGAAATGTAGAAAGTCAGACCAATTATTTGTATCCTTTTCAGAAACTATATTGGGTCAGTCAGTTTTGAAAGTAACTTTATCAAAATGGGTGACAGATTGCATTTCTTTTGTTTATAAAAAGTTTGGTCTGACTTTGCCAAAACCTTTAAGAGCCCATTCAACTAGGTCCATGGCAACTTCATCATCCTTTTTATCCAGGACTTCCATGGATGATATTTTTCCAGCTGCAACTTGGGCCAGTCCTCATACCTTTATTACTCATTACAAATTGGATCTGGTCTCGAGGGGAAGAGCAGCCTTCAGCTATACAGTACTCAGGAATATCCTTCCGTAGAGTCCACTCGGGATTCAGGTAGCTAGCTAGGGACTCTGTCCCAAGTGTTGAGGAATGAATGAAAATTGACATCAGATAAAGAAGTTACGTACTCACCACAACGTTCCATCTGTTTTGTCCATTTTTATTCTTTCTCAATTCCCCTCCCTCCAGCCCCCTACCCCTTTTTCTCTCAAGGATTTCTGGAAGAATGGGAGAACATTAGAGGAACAAAAGTTCCTTTTATTTGAGCTCCAGATAGTGACTTTCCATCTTAAAGGTATAAATGTATTATGTCATGCAATAATAAACTGCAAACAAGATCTGGGGAAATGAGGTGCTGCTACATTGTGGGTAAGGGACAAGTTCAAGACCTTGTAGTATCCGTGAGCTGTGAAACAGCATCGAAGTTGGATTCAAGGATCCAAACCCATATGGTGAGGAATAATGAAAATGGACAACATAGACAGAACGTTATGGTGAGTATGTAACTTTTTTATTATTTTAAAGTCTTTGACTGTGGACCATAACAAACTGTGGCAAGTGCTAAGGGACTGCAGATACTGGCTCACCTTATTTGCCTCCTAGAAAATCTATATTCAAAGCAAGAAGCAACAATTAGAGCCAAATATGAAATAACTGACTGGTTCAATGTTTGGAAAGGCATATGACAAGGTAGTATATTGTCACCTTACTTATTCAATTTATATGCTGAAGATATGTGAAATGCTGGGTTAGCGAAATCAAATGCTGGAATCAAAACTGCCATGAGAAATGTTAACAACCACAGACATGCAGAAAGATTAAAGACCCTGTTGGGGAAGCTCAACATAAACAAAATACAATTAAATAACATAACCCTATCAGTCAGTTGAAAATAGATAGGGAGAAGTGGAGGTAGTGGCATATTTTATTTTCCTGGGCCAAAGATTTCTGCAAATGGTAGTTATAGCCATGAAATTAAAAAGAAAATCTTGCTTCTTGTAAGGAAAGCAATAGCAAAGCAGCGCTTTATTAGCAAAGGCCTATACAATCAAAGCTATGATTTTTCCAACTAATTCGAACAAAGGCAAAAGAAAGAGCCAGCAAACAGTGACTAGAGAAATAAAACTCTGTTAAATAAACATATCCACAGCAAAAATACAGACCGGTTTCGGCTGGCAAAGCACAGCCTTCCTCAGTGTACAAAAATCACAAAATACACAGCTGTTTTTAACTGATATGCAAGCAATTTATTGGTCAAAAATTAAAGGTGTTCATTAAGCCCAGGAGGGAATAACCCTCCCAGTCTGATGATCCATTTCTTTTCCTTAACATTTAGTATAGAATGCCATCCTGTTTTATTGGCACGATTCCCATGTATCATATCAATAATAATAAACATGAACTTGGCTGTAGAGTGAACTAATTGATGCTTGTAAAGACCATTATGTATTCTTTTTTGTTTAATGTTACTGATGTGTTCAGAAATACGTATTTTTAGAGGTTGTGATGTCTGTCCCACATAAAAAGAGCCACAATTGCAAGTGGCCAAATAAATAATCCAATCGCTTGAACAATTGGCAAAAAAGTTCAAGTCAAACACTCTGGGACAATTCCGGCTAGAAAAATGTTTGGATTTCTGAATGTATTGACAATTGGTACAATGACCACAAGGGAAACAACCATATAATGGCTCACCTGATAGTGTTGTTTGTAATAGTTCATTGGTCCCGGTGTCTCTGTGTTTATAGTGATTGAAAAAAGAATTTAGTTTTTTTCCTGTCCGGAATAATGTTGGCAATATCAGAGTCACATTGAAGTATGTTCCAATGTCTACGTACACTTTAGGTGAGACGGTTAGAATTCCTGGCATACGTAGTTGTAAACCTGATTGGTTGTGATGGTCTATTGGTATGTACCCTATATGTAAGGAGATCCGATCTCTCCATGGAACTAACCTGTTGAACTATATAATTTTCACAATCGGGCTATTGACAATGAGTTGGAGGAGATCAATGTTGTAGTTGGTAAATTAAAGGCTCATGAGCAGGAACCACTTTTTAAGAAATTATTGAATAATGTGGCCTCAGACTTACGTAAGCTTGATGCTGAACTCAAATCAAGAAAAATTTAAAAAATTTCTAGGGATCAGGAGGACTACAAAAGGGGCACTCCATTTTTATCAAACACTAAACATGTTAGGTTCACTACTTTTTCCAAACCCACAAACAAGAGGAAACGACCCAGATCTATTCTCAGGAGGCATAATACTGACATGGCCTCCTCCTTTGAGGATACCTCCTCGTGCACTGATAATGAATCCCCAGCAGTCTCAGGGTCACCATCCCCAAAAAGGACTCCAGGGTCCATCCCTTTAGGCCTAAATATAAGCGGGGTGGGCGCAAACACCACAGAGGTGGAGAACATTCAGGGATTATTGAACATGGCTTTGGCGAATTGAACAATACATTATATCATAATGTTTTAAATTTGTCTGAGTTTGAATTGTCTCCCATACAGATTAAAATGTTAAATAAAGGGCTAACATTCATACCCGGTTTCACTGTTTCTGAAGAGTTATTGGCCCAGGATGTTTTCAGCTTTTGTCGACTTTTGAACCTTAAATTGTTTTTTGGTGAATTGGATTCTACTTTTGATCATGATAAGTTCATATATCATAATTCAAGCTTTTCTCCTCCCATGCACCCGATGGTCCATCAGTTCCAGAATAGCGTTCTCAAGGATCTACATTTTTTGGTTCAGATATTCCATTAAAACATAACAATTTAACCTTTATTGAAAAACAAGCTATTCTGGAACTTAAAAACAACAAAGATATTGTTATCATCTCAGCAGATAAAGGTGGTGCTGTGGTCATTCTTAATTGGGTTGATTATGATAATGAGGCCAAGCGACAACTCCTGGATGAAAGATATTACTCTCAAATGTCTGTGGATCCAACCTCCATGTTTAGCAAACAAATTGAAAGGTTTCTTACACAAGCCAAGGAGGGAGCTATCATAACTAGTGACATTATGCATCAGCTTCTAGTCAAGGATCCGGTTACCCAGTACATTTACTTTTTACCAAAGATTCACAAGGATCTTTTACATCCACCAGGCAGACTGATTGTATCTGGTAGGGGATACATTATGGAGCCTCTTTCATTATTTTTGACTAACCATCTCAAACCTTTGTTACCCCTTATACGATCCCGCTTACAGGATACAACAAATTTTTTGCAGATTATTTCTGACACACAATTAGAGCCTGATTGGCTCTTATGTACATTGGATGTGAGTGCCTTATATACAAACATTCCACACCAAGCTGGGTTAGATGCATTAGCTTATTGGCTAGAAGTTTCCAGCTTATATAGTTTGGACTTTAATGCCTTCTTGGTTGGTCTAGCACAATATGTTCTTACCAGTAATGTTTTCTATTATAAAGAGTAGTGTTTCTGGCAAACTAAAGGGACTGCTATGGGGGCCTCTTTTGCCCCCATATATGTGGATCTCTTTATGGCCTATGTTGGGAAATGTATTCTATATGACAAGGATAGGAACATTTTTTTAGCTCAGATTGATATATGGAGACGTTACCTGGATGACGTTTGGCTAGTTTGGAAGGGTGATGATTGCTCATTATTGGAATTTGTTACCTATTTGAACAATAATGTATGGGGATTGCATTTTACTGCAAATTTTGACATGAACACTATTACATTTTTGGATGTCCTAATCAAGAGATCACCTGATCATACATTATGTACAGAAGTATATAGGAAATTCCCTCAATACAACTCTATTTTACATGCTTCGAGCTATCATCCACCTCGCATAGCACGGAACATTCCAAAGTCCCAATTTATACGTGCTAAACGTATTTGTTCAGATGGTACCACTTTTTGTAAGCATAAAACAGATTTGACCAATAGATTCAAACTTCGGGGTTATAAGACTGGTGATATTTCAGTGGCTAATCATCAGGTTAGTTCCATGGAGAGATCGGATCTCCTTACATATAGGGTACATACCAATAGACCATCACAACCAATCAGGTTTACAACTACCTATGCCAGGAATTCTAACCGTCTCACCTAAAGTATACGTAGACATTGGAACATACTTCAATGTGACTCTGATATTGCCAACATTATTCCGGACAGTTTTCTGTTTTCTTATAGGAAAGGAAAAAACCTAAATTCTTTTTTCAATCACTATAAACACAGAGACACCGGGACCAATGAACTATTACAAACAACACTATCAGGTGAGCCATTATATGGTTGTTTCCCTTGTGGTCATTGTACCAATTGTCAATACATTCAGAAATCCAAACATTTTTCTAGCCGGAATTGTCCCAGAGTGTTTGACTTGAACTTTTTTGCCAATTGTTCAAGCGATTGGATTATTTATTTGGCCACTTGCAATTGTGGCTCTTTTTATGTGGGACAGACATCACGACCTCTAAAAATACGTATTTCTGAACACATCAGTAACATTAAACAAAAAAGAATACATAATGCTCTTTACAAGCATCAATTAGTTCACTCTACAGCCAAGTTCATGTTTATTATTATTGATATGATACATGGGAATCGTGCCAATAAAACAGGATGGCATTCTATACTAAATGTTAAGGAAAAGAAATGGATCATCAGACTGGGAGGGTTATTCCCTCCTGGGCTTAATGAACACCTTTAATTTTTGACCAATAGACTGCTTGCATATCAGTTAAAAACAGCTGTGTATTTTGTGATTTTTGTACACTGAGGAAGGCTGTGCTTTGCCAGCCGATACCAGTCTGTATTTTTGCTGTGGATATGTTTATAACAGAGTTTTATTTCTCTAGTCACTGTTTGCTGGCTCTTTCTTTTGCCTTTGTTCGAATTTGTTTCTCTTGAGCCGTGCAATTGCCTACGCGCAGGAGGTTCGTTTATTGTATTTTTCCTACTAATAACACATTGCTGTGAAAGATGGACTGTAAGTATGGTTGTGTATGGGAAAATCAATGCTTTTAAACTGTGGTGTTGGAGAAAACTTTTGAGAATTCAGTGGTTTGCAAGAACATCAAATCAGTCAATACTTAAGGAAATAAATCCAGACCGTTTTTATGTGTGTGTGTGTGTGTGTGTGTGTGTGTGTGTGTGAGTGTGTGAGTATGTGTGTACATATATATATATATATATATATATATATATGGGTCCCTTACATATGGTCGACATTTCTGAATGTCGAAGACCATATGGCCGGGACCATATGATCTACATTTGAAATGTCGACCATGCGGAACCGGCATCTCCGTACAGTGCAGAATGGAAAGATTTCCATCTTCTGCACTGTAGTGTGATCTTGGAGTTGGTATATTTAAGTTACAGGGGGTGGAGCCCCCCACAGTGTGTGCAGGGGGGCGGAGCCCCCCTCCTAGCAGTGTGAAGGTAAGTTGTTTTTTTTTTTTTTTTTTATTACATGGTCGACATTTCAAATGTCGATCATATGGTCTTCGACATTCTGAAATGTCGGCCATATGTATAGTAGACCCATATATATATATATATATATATATATGTGTGTGTGTGTGTGTGTGTGTGTGTGTGTCTCTGGTATTTTTGACATTGCAACTTTTAAAATGGATTTCTGTATTTCAGAATTATTTCTAGGTAAGTTAGGCCAGAAAATATATTTGTGTTCTGTGAGAATTGTTTTTGGAGATATAGGTCCTGCAGCTGTATGTTGCAAGTTTAGAACAAATACAACTGTGTTTTGCTGTACACAAATGAATATTATGGAACCTTGTTTACCTAGGAGAACCAGTTAGAAACATGAACAACATGAATAGTCTGCCACTGCATTTTGTCCTTGCTTTTATTACAAGTTCTGTAATGAATGCAGAATTGTTTGTTTTAAGAGAAATTTACCACATACATGAGGTTATGAGAAACAGCTCTGAGAATGAGAACACACTGAAGTGCAACTGTCTGAGCAGACACTAGATGATTGTATTATTTTATTCTCAGTGCTGGGTGTGTAAATTATGATAGGAAGGAATATTCCAGCAGGTGCCATGTGAGATGACCAATGTTTTGTTTCATGTACTTAAGTTAGTGTTCATAGTCTACTGTGATTAGATTTTAGATTTGCATTATGTATAATCTCAGTTGTTGTCAAATTCTGCTCTGAACAATAAACATCTTCCCACAAAATGCTTGTATATCTCAGTGTATTAACTGATGACAGACAGTATAATGGAACTCTTTAACAAGGAGCAACAGAAACTGCAATAGATGCACTGAATTACTGAAGTAATGAGTATGAATCTGCAAGAACTTGTTGAAGTTTTTGTTTTGCAGACAGGCCTGACATGCTAAAGTCTCAAGGTTACAAAGAGTCAGACTGTACCAAATGACTAAACAACAACTTTGCCTTTTGCTAAGAATAACTAGAGTAAATCTTTATAAGGCACAGTAAGAGCACACCCCAATATAGCAGCAGCAACCTCAGCAGCTTACTTTACAAGTCTTTCAGCACAAAATACCTTACAGCCAGTAGCGTAGCTAAAGTGGGGCAAAAGGGGCAAGTGCCCCGAATGTAAAGTGTTAGGGGTGTGATCAGCCGATCCCGAGCTCTCTTTCTTTAATGCAATACCAGCTAGTAAAGTTGTGTAACACAACAATGTATTCTATCAAGTCAGTATTGCATTTGTGATCAAACCTGAGCATTTTAGCTTTCTGTGTGTGTGGTCTAAACTGTAGCAACTGCTTGCTACATTACAGAAAATGGTTTGCTACAGTTTAAAAGTTAGAAAAAAATGTATATATTTTTTTAAACTAAAACCTGAGGGTTGTAGTGCTCCACGCAGGCAGGGTATAAACTGCAGCAAAAAGATTTTTTTAATTAAAACATGAGTACAGTAGTTCTCCATGCAAGCAGAGTATATATAAACTGTAGGAACTGTTTGCTACAGTTTATAAGAAAACACATTCTTATTTATTTATTTTAATAAAAGGGAGGAGGGTTGGTGGCAGGGCACAGAAACGGGACCTGAATGGCTAGGTAGAAGGAAGGGGGGAGTGTGTTGTGCAGCTGGCCACCTGTTTGGTAGCAATAATTTGTTTTTGCTCTTCAGTAGAAGAGCTTGGGAGCTGGGGATGGATCTCTAATAAACCAGTCACTAGATTGGCTTAATATAGATACTGTAAAGTGCTTTATTTTTTCAGCTGAAGAGTTGAGGGGGTGGGGCGCTGGTTCACTGAACTGGCATAGGATGCTATGGACTACAATCCATGCATTTACCAGAGTGTTCCCATTGGAACCATGGTCTAGAAGTGGGACATGGTTTGAATTGACTGTAACACAGGAGATTTTGATGTCATCTGCCTCTGTAGATATTCATTTACTGTTTTGGATTCTATCAAATGTGACTTCTTACTGTTACAGTGATCCTCTGCAATGAAGATAGCAAAGTTCTGTAACGCAACAATGGATCTTCAGAAAGATGTAAATGTTACATCTAAGCTTCATTCCCTCTTTCTGCCAGCATAGAAGCTTGTACATAGTTAATCTTGTCATTTTTTGATGCTGTGAGTGTTTCTTAATTTTGTGTTGTTTGATCATATAATTACAGATGTTAGCACTGGAGATTTATCTGCCACAAGCACATTGCTCAGCAGGGTATTCAGGACCTGAAGAACAAAACAGAGCAAAGAATAATGTTTGCCACAGTAAACTGTCAGTTAACTGGAACTCAAGCAACCGGCAAAACAGATAGAAGAAATACAGTACAATTTTCATGTGTTGCACTTTCTGCCCCCCCCCCCCCACCCGCAGAAACATTCCTTACATTTTTGGAGTTTTAAAAAGGAAGATAGGAATAAAATTCCCTCTCTCCTCAAATGATAACAAGTCAAACCAAACAAATAGTATAGGGTGCAGTATTAATCAGTCCTATTTTTAATAGTAACTCTCAAGCAACCAGAAACTACAGATGTAATGGGATCCTATCTCGCCTACATTCACAACATATGGGTTCGGAGCCGATCCATCGGCTCCGACTCGGCAACTAATACACTAGCACGAAGTCTCTCATTGGCTGGGCTACTCCCTATCCCAGGATGCACTACACCTGCTTCCCCAGATCTCGTTTGCCGCTTAACAAGCTGGACGTGGTCTCGACTTGGCTGGAGCTAAGTGGTTCTTTTTACCTTATTGGTCCTTGACCTAGGGAATTTTTGTCCATATTAACCAAACAGCTGTTTTAACAGCTATTTATTACTAGTTCTTATTGTGTTTTTGTTGAGTGCTTGTGTCTAAAATTTTAATTTGTCAGTCGGGCAAGGCCCGTTTAAGTTAGAGGGCCTTTGCCCTACCTTTTGAGTGATTTTAGTTTTTATTGACCTTTGGTTAGTTGTTTTTTGGGCAAAGCCCGTTTAAATTAGAGGGCTTTGGGCCGTTTAACTTTTCAAATTGTTGTGAGGTAAACTTTCACCAGTACTCGCGCCAGTGTGTCTCGCGCTTTTCAGTTGGCGCAATTTGTGTGTAAGTGCTATACTTGTTGTGTAGAGTAGTATTTCCTTAGAGTTGTACTTGTTGTAGCCTGTATCATGTCTAAGGAACAAAAGTCAGGTTTTAAAAAATGCACTCGGTGCAAATATAAAATGTCCATTACAGACAGTCATTCAGTATGTGTTTATTGTTTGGGTCCGAAACATCTGCAAGAGACTTGTAGCGTCTGTCATGCGTTCTCATCTAGAGTTCTTCAAGAACGCAAGAACAAATTAATATTGAAAGGGCTTATCAAGCCTTCTTTTGAGGAAGCCTTAGATCTTCCTGTTGCTTCCAAAAAGAAAAGATCGTCGGCTCCGACAAGTCCGTCGGAGCCGACTTCTTAAAGACAAATTGACCTCTTCTTCCTCGGCTCCACTGACTTCGGGGCCGAGGGTCGAAGGGTCTGCCTCGATACCTCCTACCTCGGCTCCATTGTCTTCGGAGCCGCAAGTGGGAGTATCGAGAGGTGAATCACCTCCATCGGTTCCAATGGTTTCGGAGCCAGTGGAAGTGTGCAGCTCAGACTTTTCCCCCTCGGCTCCGGAGAAGGCTCCTTCGGTGCCGACGGTGGTCCATGCTGTGGTGGAGTCGGCGCCGATAACATTGGAGCCGTTTCGAGCCGGGTCCCCTTCTCTCTCGGAGCCGAGAGGAAAGTCTTCTCGATTGTCTACCTCCTCTAAATCATCAAGACTTTCAGATTCGGACCTGGATAGGGTTTTACAGAGGCTATTCCAATCTCCAGTGTTTACTAAATTGGTCTCGGCTCCAGCACAGTTAGCTTCGAGCCGATCCTCCAACACATTCGATTCCTCCTCCAACCTCCTCGGAGCCGTTGGAGTCGGTGGTGGTGGAGCAAAGCGGAGCCATACGGTCAGAGCAGAGACCCCTTTGAGGTCTCTCGGTTCCGACTGTGCTTCCTACCCTGTCCTCCGGTTCAGGGTTTGGTACTGCGACCTCTTCAGCCGGGCCCGAGGGGAATACTTTGGGATTGGGTGCTTTGGTGCCTAGTCTTCCTCTCGGAGCATCGGCTGCTAGAATTTCCAGTGCCATCGTGGCCTCTAGACCAGTGACCTCCTTGGATTCTGGAGGTCCGGCCTTTGAGGCCATGAGGAGCGCGCTGGCCATGCCTTTGCCGGTTCAGCAAGATTCTACCCCACCGTCCCTAGATTTGGAGACTGGTGCCTCTGTTGTGTTGCAGCCCCCGGCAGCGGGCCCCAGGGCCTGAGGATACCCCCATCGAGTTTTCTTCGGTGGTCCGTCCGAAACTGCTTCGGACGAACCCCACGGAAGAAATTGTGTAAGAGGAAGCACGTAGACTCCCAAGATGAGTCTATTACATCGGATACTGACCTCGATGACGCAGAAGGGTCCCCAAATCATCTTCGATGATATCTCCTTCTCAGATATCTTGGAGATTCTGAGACAGAGAAGTGACTGGCAAGCCAAAACCCCTTCAGCTGAGGAGTCAGTCTTCCTCAAGGCCTTTGGGGCCCAGCCTTCCGCCTCCTGGGTGTCTCCGCCCGATGAAGTCCTTGATTTGGTTTCTCGAAGGGCGTGGGAACACCCTGATTCTGTGGAACCAGTGCCTGCGAGACCCAATAAATTTTTGTCAGCCCCCCCCAGAAGGAGTTTCTCACAAAGGGTGTGCCTGTAGATGCTTTGGTGGTGGCTTCTGCCACACAGCAGGACGTGGCAGAGGCTTCACGTCATTCATCCTCCTAATAAGGATTCTAGGAGTATGGATAGGTGGAAGCGACCTTGTCTTCAGCGGCCTTTGCCTTACGGTCGCTAAACCACTTATGTCATTTTACGAGGCTCCAAAGGGATCTTCTCAAAGAGCTAAATGACTCTCTTGTTGGTAACCTACCTGAGGCGCTGGCCCCGACTGTTGGCGCACAGATGACTACCCTCTTTTCTATTGTTAACTCGTCCATGAGGCTCATTTCATATGCGGCCAAGGGGCGAGTAGAGCAGCGGGAACAGGCGTAGCCCTCAGGAGACAAGCCTGGTTACGCTTGTCTTCGTTCGAGGAGGCCTTCAAGTCTTCCTTCGCCGACGCCCCCTTTGATGGGTCATCTTTGTTTGGACCCAAGGTGAAGGACACACTAACTCGGTGCGAGCAGGAGGGCAAGACTTTGACTGCCGTTAGCCCGATTTTCCACTCCTTCTAGGCCTTACCCCAAGGCCGGGAGAGGAGGGAAAATGTGGTTTAAAAAATCTCAGAAGTCTTTCCCTACTCCACCCAGTGATTCCCCCTCCAGAGGCAGGGGGGTTTGGAAGACGCCACCCCAGAGGTGGCAGAGGCCCCCGTAACTCTGGAGACCGCGATTCCTTTCGTGGTTCTTCATACAACCAGCGTTCCTGAGTTGTTGCCCGACTGTGCAACTCCGGAGCCAGTCGGGGGTCGCTTTGCGGCGCACCCACAAGCTTGGGAATCCATAACAAGCGATCAGTGGGTGCTTCGCATTATTACCGGAGGTTATATCATCCCCTTCAACAAACCCCCCCTTTCTTTAAGGGAAATCCCGGACGTACCACCCAGTCAGCGGGATCAGGCAGCATTAGAGGTTTCAAAGCTGCTAGAAAAAAGAGCCATCCAGCCTGTCCCCATCGACCAGATCGGATCAGGAACTTACTCAAAATTATTTTTGGTACCAAAAAAGACAGGGGACTTCAGGCCCATTTTGGACCTCAGTTCATTGAATCGTTTCGTAAAGAAGTCCAAATTCGAATGGTCACTCTTCAATCTATTCTTCCTTTGCTGGAAAAAGATGCATGGATGTGCTCCATAGATCTCCAGGACGCTTACTATCACATTCCCATAGCTCAAGAGTCCAGGAGACATTTACGCTTCCGCCTCGGAGTCAGTCATTTCCAATTCCGAGCACTGCCCTTTGGTCTCACCACAGCCCCAGGGTGTTCACCAAGTGTCTGGCAGTGGTAACTGCTCACCTGAGAAGTCTGGGATTCCAGGTGTTTCCTTATCTAGACGACTGGCTCCTTACTGCCACCTCCGGCATCTACTACTCCAAGCGCTCAGAGCCACGCTCACCTTGGGCGTTTCTTGGGATCACGCTCAATTTGCAAAAATCTGTACTACAGCCATCTCAGCGTATTACTTTCATAGGCGCAGACTTAGACACAAAAGAATGCGCTTTTTACCAGCAGCAAGAATTCAGGTCTTACAAGATCAAGTCAAATCCTGTCTCCCACTACAATGAGCCCCGGCCCATCGGATCCTACAACTGTTGGGCTCGATGGCGTTGACCATACTTTTAGTTCCCTTGGCCAGACTTCACATGCAAATTTTACAATGGCTACTGTCGGTTCAATGGTCTTATCAGGAACTTCCCTTGAACCACTTAATCATGATCACGGAAAGTTGCCGTCGAGATCTGCATTGGTGGCTTCTCCAATCAAATCTCGACCAGGGGCGACCCTTTATACCTCAACGTCCCGTTGCCACTGTGACTACGGATGCCTCCCAGGTAGGGTGGGGGGGTCATTACCTGGACAGGTCGGTCCAAGGCACATGGCAGATCCAGGAAACGCATTTGCATATCAATGTCCTGGAGATGAGAGCGGTACTATTGGTACTCCAAGCTCTCCATCACGCTCTCCCACAGGGCCCGATTGCTATCCTATCCGACAACATGTCGGTGGTGTGGTACATAAACAAGCAAGGTGGAACCAGGTCTTACCCACTATGCAGAGAAGCCATGAGACTTTGGCACTGGGCGGTAGCTACCAACTGCTTTCTAATGGCAACGCACATACCGAAGTCCGATGTGATTATGGACAGATTAAGCAGGACCATTCTTTTACCCCACGAAAGTGGTCCCTCAACCAGGGTATAGCTGCGAAAATCTTCGACAGATGGGGTCTTCCTTGCTGCGACCTGTTTGCCAGCCCTCACAATGCGAAATGCAGAGAGTTCTTCACACTGTTTCCTTCTCAGGGACAGATTCCCAGGGACGCTCTGACTCACATTTGGCCCCCAGTCTTCTACGCCTTCCCTCCGTTCCCCCTTCTACCGAGGGTGATACAGAATTTTATTTCTCTAGTCACTGTTTGCTGGCTCTTTCTTTTGCCTTTGTTCAATTTGTTTCTCTTGAGCCGTGCAATTGCCTACGCCAAGAGGTCTGTTTTATTGTATTTTTCCTACTAATAACACATTTGCTGTGAAAGATGGACTGTAAGTATGGTTGTGTATGGGAAAATCAATGCTTTTAAACTGTGGTGTTGGAGAAAACTTTTGAGAATTCAGTGGTTTGCAAGAACATCAAATCAGTCAATACTTAGGAAATAAATCCAGACCGCTTTTATGTGTGTGTGTGTGTGTGTGTGTGTGTGTGTGTGTGAGTGTGTGTGAGTATGTGGTATATATATATATATATATATATATATATATGGGTCCCTTACATATGGCTCGACATTTCTGAATGTCAAGACCATATGGTCGACCATATGATCTACATTTGAAATGTCGACCATGCGGAACTGCATCTCCGTATAGTGCAGAATGGAAAGATTTCCATCTTCTGCACTGTGGTGTGACCTTGGAGTTGGTATATTTAAGTTACAGGTGGAGCCCCACAGTGTGTGCAGGGGGCCCTCCCAGCAGTGTGAAGGTAAGTTGTGTTTTTTTTGATTACATGGCCTACATTTCAATGTCGATCATATGGTCTTCGACATTCTGAAATGTCGGCCATATGTATAGTAGACCCATATATATATATATATATATATATATATATATATATATATATATATATATGTGTGTGTGTGTGTGTGTGTGTGTGTGTGTGTGAGTGTGTGTGTGTGTGTGTCTCTGGTATTTTTGACATTGCAACTTTTAAAATGGATTTCTGTATTTCAGAATTATTTCTAGGTAAGTTAGGCCAGAAAATATATTTGTGTTCTGTGAGAATTGTTTTTGGAGATATAGGTCCTGCAGCTGTATGTTGCAAGTTTAGAACAAATACAACTGTGTTTTGCTGTACACAAAGGAATATTATGGAACCTTGTTTACCTAGGAGAACCAATTAGAAACATGAACAACATGAATAGTCTGCCACTGCATTTTGTCCTTGCTTTTATTACAAGTTCTGTAATGAATGCAGAATTGTTTGTTTTAAGAGAAATTTACCACATACATGAGGTTATGAGAAACAGCTCTGAGAATGAGAACACACTGAAGTGCAACTGTCTGAGCAGACACTAGATGATTGTATTATTTTATTCTCAGTTCTGGGTGTGTAAATTATGATAGGAAGGAATATTCCAGCAGGTGCCATGTGAGATGACCAATGTTTTGTTTCATGTACTTAAGTTAGTGTTCATAGTCTACTGTGATTTGATTTTAGATTTGCATTATGTATAATCTCAGTTGTTGTCAAATTCTGCTCTGAACAATAAACATCTTCCCACAAAATGCTTGTATATCTCAGTGTATTAACTGATGACAGACAGTATAATGGAACTCTTTAACAAGGAGCAACAGAAACTGCAATGGATGCACTGAATTACTGAAGTAATGAGTATGAATCTGCAAGAACTTGTTGAAGTTTTTGTTTTGCAGACAGGCCTGACATGCTAAAGTCTCAAGGTTACAAAGAGTCAGACTGTACCAAATGACTAAACAACAACTTTGCCTTTTGCTAAGAATAAGTAGAGTAAATCTTTATAAGGCACAGTAAGAGCACACCCTAATATAGCAGCAGCAACCTCAGCAGCTTACTTTACAAGTCTTTCAGCACAAAATACCTTACAGCCAGTAGCGTAGCTAAAGTGGGGCAAAAGGGGCAAGTGCCCCGAATGTAAAGTGTTAGGGGTGTGATCAGCCGATCCCGAGCTCTCTTTCTTTAATGCAATACCAGCTAGTAAAGTTGTGTAACACAACAATGTATTCTATGAAGTCAGTATTGCATTTGTGATCAAACCTGAGCATTTTAGCGTTCTGTGTGTGTGGTCTAAACTGTAACAACTGCTTGCTACATTACAGCAAATGGTTTGCTACAGTTTAAAAGTTAGAAAAAAATATATATATTTTTTTAAACTAAAACCTGAGGGTTGTAGTGCTCCACGCAGGCAGGGTATAAACTGCAGCAAAAAGATTTTTTTAATTAAAACATGAGTACAGTATTTCTCCATGCAAGCAGAGTATATATAAACTGTAGGAACTGTTTGCTACAGTTTATAAGAAAACACATTCTTATTTATTTATTTTAATAAAAGGGAGGAGGGTTGGTGGCAGGGCACAGAAACGGGACCTGAATGGCTAGGTAGAAGGAAGGGGGGAGTGTGATGTGCAGTTGGCCACCTGTTTGGTAGCAATAATTTGTTTTTGCTCTTCAGTAGAAGAGCTTGGGAGCTGGGGGTGAATCTCTAATAAACCAGTCACTAGATTGGCTTAATATAGATACTGTAAAGTGCTTTATTTTTTCAGCTGAAGAGTTGAGGGGGTGGGGCGCTGGTTCACTGAACTGGCATAGGATGCTATGGACTACAATCCATGCATTTACCAGAGAGTTCCCATTGGAACCATGGTCTAGAAGTGGGACATGGTTTGAATTGACTGTAGCACAGGAGATTTTGATGTCATCTGCCTCTGTAGATATTCATTTACTGTTTTGGATTCTATCAAATGTGACTTCTTACTGTTACAGTGATCCTCTGCAATGAAGATAGCAAAGTTCTGTAACGCAACAATGGATCTTCAGAAAGATGTAAATGTTACATCTAAGCTTCATTCCCTCTTTCTGCCAGCATAGAAGCTTGTACATAGTTAATCTTGTCATTTTTTGATGCTGTGAGTGTTTCTTAATTTTGTGTTGTTTGATCATATAATTACAGATGTTAGCACTGGAGATTTATCTGCCACAAGCACATTGCTCAGCAGGGTACTCAGGACCTGAAGAACAAAACAGAGCAAAGAATAATGTTTGCCACAGTAAACTGTCAGTTAACTGGAACTCAAGCAACCGGCAAAACAGATAGAAGAAATACAGTACAATTTTCATGTGTTGCACTTTCTGCCCCCCCCCCCCCCCGCAGAAACATTCCTTACATTTTTGGAGTTTTGAAAAGGAAGATAGGAATAAAATTCCCTCTCTCCTCAAATGATAACAAGTCAAACCAAACAAATAGTATAGGGTACAGTATTAATCAGTCCTATTTTTAATAGTAACTCTCAAGCAACCAGAAACTACAGTTATCCGGCATCTACCAATCCTCATGGGTGCCGGTTAACTGAGAGTTTACTATATTATACTAAAATATGAGTCTGTGGAAAGTGCCTCTGAATGTATGACATCTGCATTAGGGTTGCCACCTTTTCAAATGCCCAAAGTGGGAAACTTTTGTAGAAATGTGAGATTTTGCAGGACAAAACATACCCACGGCCAGTGCAAAGGAAAGAACTTCACTTTTTTGCCAAAATAAATACTTATTTTTGTAGCATTTGCATTACTTATACTATTTCATATAATATTTATGTGTTTCAGATACAAACGAACTGTTTTATGCAACTATTAAAGAAAATGTAAAAAAATTATTTTGTCTTAAAATCTCAGGACATTTGCTATTTTTTAGTTTTATTTCTCAGGACAAAACTGCCCAAAGTGGGACTGTCCCTCGCAAAGAGGGATGGGTGGTAAACGTAATCTGCATTGGTCCTCACAAGGGAGAGATGTGTTCCTGGAAACAAATCCTGCTGGATCTTTGAAAGTGTGTAAACCAAATGGTGTGATTTACTGTTATTAGAGATTCTCAGCTGTTTTAGGTATCTTATACGGCTGTACATCCAGACTTTGTATCAAGAATACTAATTAGATATTCCATTGGTACAGGAGGAGAATCTTGAATACATTTGTAGTGTGCTAATTTCTGTGAAGAACACAAGACATTCAGTCTGTGTGCCCAGTATAGTATGCATTTTTTTATTTGTTAACTGGTAACCCCACTGAATACAAGTGTTCCTTTTCAGGGGTAACATGGGAGCTCTGTTTAGTTAACTGACTTTCTCAGAGTTACACAATTTTGCAAACTGAGGCTCAAACCCAGGGATACAGGATGAAACTCGTTAACAGTTTATAGCCTTAACCCACTCAGATAAACTGTTAAATAGCCCTATTTATCACAACAGCCCTCTCCTTTAACTTCATGTTAAGTTGTATTTAATTTTATATTTGTACCAGTGTTGTACACATTTAAATTAAAGTACTTCTGCAGGAATCCATTGTCCTTTTATTGCCCTTTGGCTGCCATGATAGACTCTGATGATCCTTCTGTAAAGATTAAAGAAGTGAATTATTGGACAATGGATAGAAGAGAAATAATACTGGACTTTTACTGGTCTTTTATGTTTTGCTGCTGCTTAAATATTGGCACTAAACGTGCTGCATGAAACTGGTATTTTGCCGGTGGTACACAGTTTTACTTGGATAAACGTAGTGGTTTAGATTCAGTGAACTGGGAAAGACACAGCAAGGTGATTGTTTTTTTTCAGTGAATTCTGAAAAGTAGAAGAAAATGTATATACTTTATTTATTAATCACATATGCCTGCTAGACAGAAATGCCTCCTCTTTGACCTGGTAGCACTCCTAGGGTCTCTTCTTTTCAAACTACTGCAACCAGCTGCCTTCCCACCTCTTGAAACCAAATAATTCCATAATAAAAAAAATCCTCTACAGCCTCTCCCAATTAACTTCCTCACTGTAGACCCCCCAACTAAACTGGGTTGTATTGACCATTCCTTCCCCATTCTTGCACCCAAACTCTGGCATCCTCCCCTCACTTAAATGAAGTCTCCTGTTTCCCAACTTCTGAGCACAACTCAAAAGACATCATGAAAAATCTGACTGCAAGTGCTTTTCCACAGGACACATCTCCTAACTCCCTCCTCACCTACATCACTTGTACTTCAATCTTCTGTTCTCACTTGTTATTTCCCTCTCATATTTACTACAAAAAATAATTCACATTAGTTTTTCTATTGTGTTTGTAATATTTATATGTTGTTTCAAATGTCTGTGAAATTACCTGCATTTTATTACTCCATGTTTTTGAATTTGTTCTGTTTCATTTTATTTTATTTTATTTTTTGTGAATTTCTTCAACCTGCAAATTGTTTGTTGTGATCAGTGTACTACACCAGTAAATAAACTAAAAAACATAAATAAATGAAAATAAATAAAAAAGCACTATTAATGGACATGCTTAGTCACATTGCATGCAGTTTGACACTGAGTGAATCATACCCAGTACTACGCAATGACCATGTGATAGTACTTCATAGCTCTAATCCTCTGTTGGTTTTAGGAAATTCTTTCACTGAATATGTCTGAAATCTGAGATAAAGCGACACAAAATGGAAGGAATACAGAGAATTTAGAGAAGCAGAGAGCACGGATAAGCGCTGGGCTTAGACTGTACTTTCCACATGTGTTGTTATGATTAAAAGCATTGTGATGTAATCCATTTTTTTATCTAGACACTACAGCTGTTTGCAAACAAACCATGCCTAAAGATGTTTTACAATAACTAAGTAAAATATTTAAGAGAACCAAGCTGTTGGGGAACAGGAGCAATTTTTTTTATAGTTGAAAATACAAATTTCTGACATTTTTGATTATGGTATTTTACGTTTTATTTTTTAATGACTTTAGATTAGACAATGAGCTTAATTGATGTGCTCCATATTTAACTGTATCATATGATTAACTTCTCCCACCCTGTTTGATCCTCTTAATGGTTAAAAGAATATATTCAGCCACTTTAGCATTACTATGCAGTTGTTATTCTGTAAAACAGAATAAATAACTACACCTACCGCCACTTCTACTTAAGCCTATTGCCATTAACTTGTAGAATATTAAGCTCTATTATTGTATGCAGTTAGCTTTTTGTACATGTAATGTGATTTTATGTGCATAATGTAGCTATGTATCTGTCTGCCTGTAAACATTTCTGCCTGATGGCTGACGTCATGACTGGAAAGGAACTTCAGAACTGCTAACCTATGCAGTTAACAAATGTAAATTAAAAAGAAATAAAATAAATAAATAAATAAAATAAATCATGTTGCTGAGTCCATGTTTTACTTGTTTTACTACCCTGGACCTCACCACAAATCTGATAGGTTCTGAATAAATTAGAATGAGTTAGTGTGGATGCTAGGCTGTCCAAGGGCAAAAGAGTGACCATGCAGTAGTAAATAGGATGGTCGTAAATAGAGTCCATTCAGATGGAAAGATCATTAAATGATGAGTGCCACATGGATCACCACTGAAGCTGGTTCATTTCAATATCTGTATATGTGACACAGAAGATTGGAGAAAAATAGACTTTGTGTTTTTGTGGACGACAGGCTTGCTGGGCAACAGAGATGAAGGTGTATAAAAAAAGCAAGAAGAGAGGAAACATGATCAGAGCATTTTTTTTGCACTGCATTTTAATTAAATTTAATGGAAAATGCAAAATAATACATCTAGGAAGTAAAAACTCAGGAAAAGGATACAGAATTGGTGGAAACAGTAGCAATAACTAATACGAAAAAGGAACCTGGAGAGCATTCATAGTAGATAACATAGAGTTAAGCAGACACTGATACAGAGCAGCTTCCTCAGTACAACCAACAGAATATTATCTCCCCATTCCACTATAATCAGTTTGTAAGATCCTGATGGAGTACTTTGTGCAGTACTGCAGGCATTATTTTTATCGGGTCTTAGATAGAGCAGTAGAGGGCAACAAAGTGTTTTGCAATCTGTACTAAAAACTATATAAAAAGAAAGGCTTGAAGTGCCTATGCTGTGCAGAATTAAAGTAAGAAAGTAGGAAAATTACATGATAAAAAGTTTAATTAGTTAGTGGAATCAGTAGAGTTCAAAGGGTGTTATCTTTCAGGAAAAAAAGATGTATATGAGAATGTAAGAACATAAGCAGAGAATATGTAGTAGGTAACTTGGGAGATGCAGTGAAGCATTATTTCACATAAAGGATGGTGAGTGGCTAGTGCAGCCTTCTAGAAGAAGCAATATGATTAAAAACAGTAACCAGGTTTAAAATGCATGGAGCATAACAGTACTTATAAAGGATCAACAAAAAATATAAGTTCTTTCAGTAATGTATGAATCTTCTCCACTAGGCAGATAAGTGACCAAACTATGTGGAGCAGTTGGTCTTGTCCTTTTCAAAATCTATGTTTCTAAGTAAATTACTGTATCACGCATGTTTTAATTCAGCCTGCTGTTGGTTATGGTGACACATTTTAGAACTCTCCTACTTTATTTGTAACCACTTATCCAGCTGAGAGCCAGCGTGAACCAGAGCTTATCACGGAAACAGTGAGTGCAAGGCACAATCCACCCAGAATAGGATGCCAGCCCACCCCAGGACACAACACATACACACATACACACACCCCTAAGGACAATTTAAGAGTCAGTCAAGGTCTTTAGTGTATTGACATGTTTGTCTTATGACACTTATATTGTCAGTGAGTATGCTGCACCTCGAGGTGGATGCCATTAGAACTGATGTTGTCTTTGACATCTTCTCTTTTTAATGGTTCTTTTGAGATATCGGAAGACATTGTTCTGCTTATAACTAGGAAGAGCTATGTCTGGCAGTTATCATCTCCATGCTGGGGCTTCTGGATTTTTGCAACAAAAAGAGAAAAGACAAGTCTAGAGAAGCTGTATTGTCAGGCAGACAGGAGAGGTACTACATGGCCAGAGTTGTAATAGCATTTTACACTGTTCTTATATCACAGTAAAATGTACATGACTATTCCTGGAACATTTCCCAGCCCTTGAAGACACTGTTATTGCTAAGGGTTGAACACACAGAAACAAGTGAAGACTGAGGTATAAATCACAAGGTGCTGCATTTACCTGACGTGATTTACTGAGCTGAAAGACTACATTTCATCATTCAACAGACAGGCTGTCATTTGAGGCATTTCTGTGTGATGATTTATCCTACCCTGACATGTGCACTTCAGTATTTCTTTGAGAACCTTTTCTCCTAAAAACAAGTCCCTCCCTTATTGAGAGCATTAGCCAGAACAATTTTAGACACGTGAAAGTCATGTGACATAAGGCAATGTCCAAAAACAGTAAGTCTAATGACTGCAATAGGCAACAATAAAATATTTATTGTGTGATTACCTTTTCTCTCTGCCATTCAGTGCAGAGGTATTCTGAGTTATTAGACAATATTTTCCAGCAACACTAATCCTTCTTGTATATGTTTAGTTACCTAATCCCTTTCCTTTAGTTATCCTGAGACAGTACATTCCTTCTTGTAACTTCTGCTGAATTATTTAAAATAACAATTCTGGACTTACTGCAAAGGCCAAAGCGTGAGCTTGGTGCAGGCTTCTTCCATATTCTGTGTTGTCAGTTGTGATGATCTGGATGTTGTCAGTTGCCTCTCATCTCTAGCCCAAGTGAAAACAGTATATCGGCAAAATACTGCTCAGACCATCGCTGATTAACATATCGAGTGCTGCAGCCCCTGGGAATTGGACCAGCTGTAAATTTGTGCTTGCTGCAGATGAAAATGTCCCCCCCACCACCACACACACACACTTACACAAGGAGCCTTTCACAATCCTACTGCTTTCAAAAGGTAATAGTCCTACCTCACAGTAAAGCAGTTAAGTGAAATGCTATAATTGAGATACTAAAAAATGTGCTTTTATATTTTGACCATTAGTGTTACAAAGTGAATAACAGGAGACTGACAGGGAAAAGCAAAGGCTGACACTACAGTTTACAGCCAAGTACACGGATAAGGCTCAGTAATAAATTACAGTATTAAACTATATATTAAATCATGTTTACGGACATGGTTCTTTGAGGTCAGTGTTTCACTTTATTGCAGAGGCCTGAACCCCACAAATTATATAAGCACCGCTTATGATTGCTGACAGGCATTTTTTACTCTTAGTAACTATGTAAAGCCCACAGGGTTCTTGTTTTTTATTTATGGCATAGCAGTGGCTGTTTCATATGACTGGTAAAAGGGGTAACAGCAGAAGCCACAGTGTCAGAGAAACATGAAATGGCATATTTCACTAATAACCAGTTGGATATGCTGCTCTTCTTCTTCTCAGGTGCTGTGCCAGTGACCATAATTTGACAAGAGAGCCTTTGCAGGAAGGAAGGGATCAAGTGGCTGATCATCAGGTTATGGGGACCACTGCTGCAGTGCCAACTTCAGGCAGGCATCTAGACTACAATATTTGGTTGTGGAAGTGCGTTCTTTAATTTAACAGTATGGTGTATGGGTTTGCTTACATATGAGAGAGTGTCTGACTCACCTATGCCACACTAGCCTTAAGTGGGTTAGAGTCATTGGACAGAACGATGAAGTACAGACTATGACAAGATGGCTCCAGATTAACGACAGACTCAGGCCATGGAGGAATTGAGCAAGAAGGCTAGCACTGAACAGCTAACATTAGCTTGCCCATCTTGGAGGAAAGAAAGCAGCCCATCCTGCTGCAATGTTCACTCTTGCAGTGAAGCAAGAGGATGATGGGTGGTATGTGGCAAGGGGAGTAGACGTGGATTTGATAAGCTGCACTAAACAGTAGCCTTCAGCGATGAGTGTTCAGAAGCATGCATATCTCTAGAGAGAGAGAGAAGGCATTACAGAGCCTTTGCTTAATTTGAAAGTACATGTCAACTGTGGGGGCGGGGGCTTAGGCCTTAACCAGAAAACCCTGTTGGATGCCTGGATGTCGGTCTTTTGTAATCTGTTGTGAGAGGCCTGCCAGTTGTCAGGCAATGGGGATGAAAAGTATATAAAAAAAACCTTGATGGGTCTGTGTTGTGAGTAAAAATCCCTCATCCATATCACCATTGACCAGTGTCAGTTAGTTGTATTGAGTTTATTATTTCCCGGCAGGGGGGCAGTAGCATGGATGGCAGCCTCACCTCTGTGCCAGTGCTGGAGGGTAGAAATGAAAGGAGTAAGGAAGAAAAACAAATGGATTAGTAAAAAAATTTATTCCAGCAAGTGTCATCTGTTGGAGAAAACAACCATCGGCTCTGTTATGAACTTACATCTTATGTTTCATTACTGTGAATCTGGCCAGGTCACTCAAGGTATACCTTAAATACTGAGAAAACAGAAGGCAATACTTGCCTTGTTTTATATATATATATATATATATATATATATATATATATATATATATATATATATTATTCAGGGAAATGGGAAAGAACAAAAATTATTTTGTTTTACTGCATAATGAGTTACAAGCAACACACAAACCAGATGCATTGATTTTATAAAATTGTGCAATAGAAGGGTGTTTTATTCTGAAATCTGGTTGTCTTTGCAATCAGTAACTTTTTAATATAGTTAAGTGTGAAGACCCACTCTGCTTGATGGAGATCACTGCAAGGGAACCCCCTTTCCCTGAGGGGCAGTAATATCTAAGTATAATCATACTGGCGAAGAAGTGTTTAAGATTGGGGGGTGGGTAGGGGTGCTTTGCCACCCACATTGAAAAAGAAATATTTTTGAATTCCACAGATAACCTTTTGTAATTACTGCTGTGTACAATTCACTATTGTATTTGGGTGCCCTAAAATCTGTGTTTTGCAATAATTATTCTAACATCAGTGGTAGCACTTGTTTTTTTAACTAATCTATGGTACAGTCTTTTAATGATCACATTACACTTATGAATTTCATATTGCAGCAGATAGTCCAAAACATGTTTACCGATAAAAATCTGACTGAGATGTCAAGAAAAATAAATTTAAGGTGTCTTCTTTTTCAACACTTTCAGTGAGTTCATTTTGTGTAAAGCACAAAATATGGTGATATTATGGCAATTGACTTGTTTAGCCAGTATAGGAATTCATTTTTCTTGTGGTTACATTTATAAAAAAGCTGGCACTGCCAAAGAAGTACAGACCCAAATTCTTCCTTGTACAAGCAGCCCTGCTCTTTAATATGTGTTTCCTGTGTACTGGCCCATAATTCATGCAAAAAACTGAACTATTAGAAATGATGTTAGTATGGAGCAGCAGTCTTGTCTGCAAATTAACCTAACAGGAGTGCAGGATACCTGTAAACTATAGATTGGACTACAGGCCAGAAGCACTAAAACAAGGATGTGCCCCGAGCGAGTGAAACAAAATTTAAGGACCCCAAATCACCCTGCCACTGTCCAGACTACAGAAACGCAGCTCATCAAAACTGCAATCTGTCTAATCAGAACTGATAATGAAATTCTCTTTTTTTAGGGCACATGATCCCCTGTATGTTTAAACTGAAAAGTAAATATTATGTTTTGCAATAAAACAAAGGATGTAAGTTTTTCTCCAAGGTTATGTATCCTTGATATTTGAACATAAAAGAAGGCTGGGAGCATATTTCCCTGCCTACCTACAAAACAAACAATCATTTTTGATGTAACTAATTGCGATTGTTTGGTAACATAACATGTGATGTTGTTAATCTTGTTTCCATTCATCACTGATGGGTTCAATTCCAAGCCCTCAGAACCGAGTTGCACTCTGATCTACAATTGGCCCACAAGACTTCTTTATACTTATCCCCCCATCCCACTTATCCCACAGTTTTTAAAGAAAGCTCCTCGACAAGTTTGGTTCCCCTTCCTCCGGCCTCACCTAGTATGCCTGCCATGGATTCTGGACCGTCTTCCAGATCTGATTTCTCACCCCCAAGGATTGAGCCACCCGAATCTGTCCAGTCTCAAGCTAACGGCTTGGTTTCACCACTTCCGTTAGTTGCCAGGCAAGCTAATCTCACCTCACCTCACCTGTTCGGGACATCATTCTGGCCTGTCATAAACCATCCACCAGAAGACTATATCAGGATAAATGGAAAAGGTTCTCCACCTGGTCTAATGATAACATGCTAGACCTGTATTCGGCTCCAGTGACTGCAGTGCTGCAATACCTGGCTAAGTTTTTTGATAATGGAGCCTCTGCCTCTACCGTACGAGTACATCTGGTGGTGATTTCTAATTTCCACAATGGTCTAGATGGCAACCCTCTCATCTCCTTACGTCTATGTAAAGCCTTTCTCAAGGGAACTTCTCACATCAGGCCTCCTGTCAGACAGCCTGTGGAACCATGGAACCTCACTTTAGTCCTTCAGTCTTTGACTCAAACCCTCTTTGAACCCACAACGAAGTGTGACCTAAAGTTCTTGTCCTGGAAATCTTTGTTCTTAATAGCCCTCATGTCAACCAGACGGGTCTTGGAGCTTCAAGCATTGAAAGAGGCCCTATCTGGTCTTCCATAAAGACAGAGTGTCACTTTGGATGAACCAATCCTTCCTCCCCAAAGTTGTTTCTGATTTTTCCATTAACCAGACCATTGATCTACCAGTGTTCTTATCGAATTTTTCCAATAAAGGAGAGTACTGCCAACATTCCTTGGATGTACATAGGAAACTGAGATTCTACCTAGACAGGACCAAGCCTATCTTCAGGTCTGAACAGCTTTTCATTTCCTTTTCTGGGGCTAGAATGGGAAGTTCTGTATCCAAGGTCACGTTATCAAAATGGCTACGGGACTGCATACATTTTATCTATTCCCTCACAAAAGAACCTCGGCCAAAGGTCAAAGCTCACTCCACTAGATCTATGGCAACATCTGTAGCTTTCCATTCCAGGGCTTCCATGGATGACATTTGCGCAGCAGCAACTTGGGCTAAACCTCATACCTTTATCAGTCATTACAAATTGGACTTGGTCTTCAGAGGGAGAGCTGCCTTTGGCTCAATGGTACTCAGGAATGTTCTTCCATAAGGGCCGCCCATGGACCTCAAGGTAGCTTGGGATTCTGTCCCATCAGTGATGACTGGAAAGAAGATTAACAACATCAGATAAAGAAGTTGTGTCTTACCATAATGTTCCATCTGTGTTGTTGATCTTCTTTCATTCATCACATCCCACCCCCTTCCCCCACCAAAGGCTCCTGGGGGATGCTTTGGGTCCAAATGGTGTACTAGGGCATTTGCACAGAAATGTCTTCGGCTTTACTTCTCTATCTTCAGCAAACTCGATCTGAGATAACAGGGAGAAGGGCATTCTGGGTAGAAGCTTAGCTCGAGAGTTTTTTGGCTGGTGCGAGCTTGGTAATAGGCCGACTCGGTTCCGAGGATTTCAAATCGAACCCATCAGTGATGAATGAAAGAAGATCAACAACACAGATGGAATGTTATAGTAAGACATAACTTCTTTTTTGTCTGGCTGCAGCTGAGTGACCTGAGCTGTGGTTAGAGTAAAATAGATCTGGAATACACCAGAAATACCAACATTAAAGCACTACATTAGCCAACAGAGATAAAGGTTAGGTGCATGCTTCATGACTGTCCTCGTTTTTAGGGATGTCTCTGATTTTGCCTTAAAAGTCTGGTCCATCCCTTATAGTACTTCAAGTTAAGACTGCAGTCAATTGAAATACTGGAAAAAATATTAATACACACTTTCTTATTCTATTATGGTAATAACATGATAGGAACAGTATTTATAAAACATTTGACATGGAGCACTCATTCATAGTTATCATTGGTTTTGTCCTTAATTCTTGACTGAAGCAGTTCATGTGTTCATAGGTGTGTACTAGGCTAATGGCCCAGGAGCCTTTACAGGCCTAGCCCATAGAAGTGCCTTGGCATCATGCCGCCCGACGTTAGTTCCCAGTGCTTCTATCAAGTAGAGCCACTGGAGTGATCCACGGGGTGAACTTTCTATTTCCCATCCACTCATCAAGATTCCTCTTGAAGAGGATCAGTGAGGTGCTCTACTTGACATGTATGTGAAGTCTATTCCAGAGCATGGGCAGTCTCTGGGTTATGAACCTATCCCTCCAGCATGTTCTCTTGATTATGGTAATGAGGTTGAGGTCTCTGGAGTATGTGGTGCGGAGGGATTGAGATTTCTTTAGATGTAGCATTTCTAACAGAGATGGGTCAAACATGGCTTTGTAAATCAAACAGAGATCACCTGTTAGTAGACGATATGAGACAGAGAATAGCTGGAGTTTTTGAGTCTGTCCATGTAGGACATGTGTTTAAGGCCTATGATCCTCTCTGTGAGGTACTTTTGTGGGCTTTCCAGCTGTTGCATGTGTCTAGCGAGGTATTATTCAATGATTGGCCCAATGAAGGAAAAGTAGACAGAGATGATAACCTCTTTCTTCCTGGATGCAAAACCCTTGGTAATGAGATGTGCCACATAGAAGGACTTTCTGACCACAGTGGCAATGTTGTGGTCGAAGGAGATGTTGCTGTCAATCTGTGACCCCAGATCTCTTATAACACCTTCAGTGTTCAGTGGGCTACCATTGATGAGGTAATTAGTGGAAACTGAGTTTTTCCCAAAGGGAATGATGACGCATTTTTTGGCATTAAGCTTAAGGCCATGGTTTTGACACCAGTCATTGGTCTCAGTGAGGCCTTTCTGTAGGATGTCTACATCACATGGGGAGTTAATAATGGCTCCCAGCTTGCAGTCGAACTTGGTCAGCCAGAGTCCCTTTATATTGGCCTGGACTACTGAGAAGTATATGCCAAACAGGAGAGGACGCAGGACCAATCCCTGTGGGACTCCACTCATGACTGGTCGGCATTCTGACTTGGAGTCCCCTACTTTCAGACTGTGGATTCTATCTGTGAGCCACTTTGTAACCCACCTAGTGATATAGGGGTTGATGCCTAGTTTGGTGAGTTTATCAATAATTCCTGAGTGGGGAATGGTATCAAAGGCCTTGGCCAGATCGAGGTAGGCTGTATGAACTGCCATGCCCTCATCCACAGCTCTGGTGACTGACTCAAAGAAGTCATCCAGGTTGAGCAGGCATGATCTGCCTTTCATAAAACCAAATTGCGTGGGATCTAGAGTTTGGAGATTCCCTATATCCTTGTTAATTAGGTCCATGATGCATAGCTTTACATATCAGACTCATCAGGCTAATGGGGCGATAATTCCCAGGGTCTGTAGTCTCTCCCCCTTTATGGAGAGGGATGACTGTAGAATTGCACCATTCGGTAGGGACAAAGCCTTAGGTGGGGCTGTGATTGAACAGGGCACACAGATGTGGTGCCAGTTCACTTTGTAGTTCATGTAGAACACATCCAGGGATATTGTCAGGTCCCATGGAAACTGTATTCTTGGCTTTGGACAATGCAGCTCTAACCTGTGCTGCATTAATACTGGGTGCCTGGCATTCCTCCGGTATTGAGATTAGTCCTTTAGGGGGAGAGAGGTGGTAAAGTTATCACTGAATCTGTTGCCCAGTATGTTGGCAATATCTGTTGGCTCAGTATAGGAGGTACTATTGTGCAGTAACTCAGAGCAAACCTGGGTATTGCCGTGGAGATTCTTGATATAACTATAGAAGGCTTTGTGGTTGTTTGTAGTGTCTGTCGCAATTCTGCCATCATAGCTGGCTTTAGAGGTTTTGATGAGGCATCTCAACTTTTTGTTGAGGCTAATAAGGGAGTTTTTTCCAGTTTTGGGACTTCTCCCTTTTCTTCAACAGTTTCTTCCTTCTGTTGTAGAGTTTATTAATTGCAGAGGGCCACCAGATTGGCTTTCTTTTTTTGTAGAAGAGCGTCTTGGTTTTGTTGAGTATGCCTAGTTCCATGCATTTATGTGTGTGCCCTTACAGTGCATCAATGTATGATTATGCAGTCATGCATCTATTTTCCCTTGACATGGGTGCCGTGAAGTTAGCCACCTCTGTTTTTAGGAGCCCAAAGTCAGCCTTGGAGAAGTTTTTCATGGTGAGACCTATGGCTTTGTCATGTATTGCAGGTAAGCGCATCTGATAGGTTCGTAGTGAGTTTCACAGCAGTTCACAGCTTCATAGATAAGTACTAGGCTACCTGCCCTTGTGGGTCATTTTAAGGCAAGACAGTTTACTCCCTCAGTGGTGAGAATTAAACCCCATACCGTCTATCTGTGTTAACACCTTAACTGTTATATCAACTCCCACCCCCAAAGATCGTGCTGGAAACCCGGGATCAGTTCAGAACATCAAATCAGCTCTATATAAGAACTAATGGCAAGCTTATGTCCCTGTTCCATTGGCAGCTCATGTCCATAAATACATTTTAAAAATAAATGAAACTTAAAACAAAATCAGTTCATTTTGAACTGCTCTGCTTTGTACTGTTGTTTAACAATGTTGTTTACTGGACATATTTCAGTGGCATGGCCTTTACCATTGTTATAGCACCCAGCTGAAGCTCCTACATGCCATGATTTGAGCACACATGCATATACATTCATACATTCATATACTGTCACTAGCCTTATAACCTGGGAGGGCCTTTCTAAGCCTAGACAAGTCTTCCTGAAAGAATAAAGATGCCCTGTATCCAAACAGGAAACTGAGTCCAGCCATTTATAAGTAACCCATCTATTCCCCATCCACTTGTCTAGGTTGTGCTTAGAGTGCATAATAGACAAACTCAGTTTCATATGGATGTGTTTTTCCCACTCATGTCTGCTGGTCATTAAGGCTTGTTCCCCTAAGTTTTGAACTCACTTCTATATGAGCCAACCAGTGGATATACCATCCAGACAGCCACAAAGAGATTCTAGTTCTAATACCTATTCACCTACACCCTACACCTATGTGTTAGGACTGCCCTTATCCAGGCAGCTGAAAGGTGTGGCTTGACCTCCCCAGACTAGGACCACCTATATTTAGGAATGGACCAAAATTGTCTACAGGCAACTTTACTACTCAGTGTCTATAAGCATTTATATGTTTGAATCTTTGCTCTGGAGAGGGGGTCTTTTTATCAGTAATCCTAGACCCCCATGGCTCTGTGTCAGCTTTGGACATGTGTAACTCCTTTGGTGCTAGATGCAGTACTGTGAACTTGTACTTGTGTATGTATTCTCCAACTGCAGCCTGTACACTGTTCGATGGGAATGTGGCTCTGATCCTGTTACCACCTACAGCCATTCCCAGCTTCTGCTAGCTGTGTGTCCTGTTGCAGGCTGAGCTGCTTTTCATCCCCTCAGCATGGGCAAACCAGCTTCAGTTGCTCACTGCCATCACCCGTGGCAGTTTGTCAGTCTCCAGACTGCTAATCAAACCCAGGTAACCTATGTCATAATCAACAGTTTATCCCTGTTTACCTTGGAACTAGCTGTGCATACCTCCATATGAAGCTCACTACAGGGTCTGTCATCTAATTCCTAGGATTACCATGTGGTACTTCAGTCCCAGATGCTGCATACTTTCTAGGGTTCTTGTTTGTGAAAATGTGCTCACAAAAGACTGTCTTACCACTAGAAAACTACAAGGTAGAGTTGCAGAATGTACCAGGACATACCCCGAAAAAGTGAAATTACAAAGGAATATCTTCATTCATTTATTGAACATTTTAACTGCGATATCCTCAGGTTCATGTACTTCCCTTTTACAGAAAGGACTAGTAGGACTTGGATACCCATTTTCAAATTATCCTCTCTAGAAGTCTGATTATGCATCTGACATATTAAGAGCAATCAGCTGCTCTGTGAAAAGTACCCCGAAAGAAGTAGCAAAGGGCGTATTTGATGAGCTGTCATTTGCTGTTGTGTAGGAGCAACGAAAACAGTTCTGAATAAAAATAAAGTCATGGTAGTCTAATTATGATGGTTATATGATGTGATAAGAATATACAGTAATGTATTTAAGTAGCATTTTTTTCATATTATTTTAAATGACTTGCAATGTCTGACAGAAGAAATGAATTGTGGGCCAACTCTCTGAGCAGGAACAATTTCATCATGCAAACTAAAAGCATTCCATTCAGTGAGAAGTCAATGGCAGTTTAATTTGTGAGATTATGAGTCTTGGATAAATTTCATTAGGAGTGAGAGTCTAATCCCGGGGTCACATCTAATTATCATTGCAGCATGTGCTGATCTGATTATTCAAAGAGCATCAGTTGTAGCTGCACAGATTAGAGACCACGACCTCCAGAATACAAAGTAAAGAAGCTTTAACAGGATTGCCGTATCGTGTTCATATAGAAAGTCAGGATGTGAGCTTTAACAACTGTGTGTGTGTGTGTGTGTGTGTGTGTGTGTGTGTGTGTGTGTGTGTGTGTGTGTGTGTGTGCCTTCAGAGAAGGCTGTGTGCCAGGCTGGCAACTCAAAACCGTAAAAACACAATCAATCTGCAGACTGGTGATCCACTGTGGCAACCCATAATGGAAGAAGCCAAAAGACACTGCTATTGACTCCTAACACTTCTTAAGAGGCGGTTTTCCCTTTCTGCACTCCACATTCCATTTCCTCTTTTGTCTCAAGTCTTCTTTTTTAATTTCCTGTATTTTGACAAATGCTCCATTATAGAGAGCAGAAGATAAGCATTTGTAGATAATTTGCATACATTACACGGGTGATATTATATGTATGTATGTATTACCTTAAATAAAAGGTAAATTTTACTATTGGCTATTGTAAAACATTCCAACAAAATATAATTGAATGCATTCTGAACGAATGCTCATTTTACAAAAACAGAATATTTGATTAAGGCTTCTTTACTGAAATTACAAATACTGTAATTGGGACTCCCATAATGGTAGAGGTGGACAGTTTAATACAGCTGTTTTATGTCGGGGTACCCTATGCAGTAAAAGCCTTTTTATGCAAGGGTATCCCCTGCAACCAAAGCCCTCACACACCTTTTAGGGAATGAAATTTAGATGTCTGATCTTTTTTCTTCCTCTCCCCCTCCTTCTGCCTTAGACTTTTTATTCTAAGTAACAAAGCAATGTTACAGTATGTAATCCTGAGGTCACTGAACAGATGGAAATCTGTCCCAGTCTTTACAAAACTGTCTGAATCCTTAATCCGCTCAAAAGTAATCTTATTTAATAGCTTCATAAAATGCAGTCATTATTGGTTCTTTTTGTTTCTTCATGATACTTAAAAGATATCTGGATGCTGAGATGTCTTAGATTGCATCCTTCTACTCTCATAAATGGGAAACAGAGATGCATATTCATGCAGACATGTTGTGTCTGTTGCTGTCCTGCTCTTCTTCTGTCTTATTTTTGCAGTTTCCAGTCCATTTACTTTAGTGTGAATCTTTTTTTTTTTTTTTGGAGGGGGGGTGGTGTTTGTTTGTTTGGTGTAGAGGAAACTAGCTGTGTTTTTTACATATATGAATTATTGTCTTTGTCTTAATGTTCTTAATGCAGTAATGATTCCGACTGTGACCTCAGCTGACATATATAATATTAGGACATCTCTACATCTGTATCTGTACATGCTCTCATTTAGTACACACTCAGTATCATTGACCTGCTTTCCTTATGGCTGAAACATTTGCTCACTTTTGCACACCTAGATTGTGTACACAACGGTGATAAACGGTAGAGCATTCATGTTTGCCCCATGGCTGGCAGGTACACCACCTCCTGCATAAACTGTGCTGTTTTGTGGAGACATGGTACTGTTATGAAAAACTGTGAACTCTGAAGCTAAACATTGCAGCAGTTCAAGCAATGCCAGCAGCCATTTTGTGTGAGGGGCTTCATTCCCCAGCACCATGAAGTGGACTTTGTCCCGTGTGCTCTTTACTTAATTATTCTAAATTCCAGTCCAGTGCCACTGAAAGAGAAGAGTAATAACCTACACTATTCCAACCCGTGAGCTTAGAATTCTTAGTTCTGGAATCCCAGCACTCACACTTCTGTGTTTCCGATCTAACAGCATTACCCTGCTGCAATGCTAAAAGCCTTCTCTAACACTACTTCCTCTATCCACTCTATATATAGTAGTGTTCTTCTATAAAATGGCAAGTCTTTACTGCCACTTTCTGTACCATCTTCTGAGCAGGCAGCGTGTCATTAGGCACTTAAACCACACGGTTAATGTGAACGGTGTCTCAGAGTTGTTTGGATGCATACAGTTGCCATGGATATTTAGGATTAATACTGCTTCTGTGATGCCCTTACCAAACAGATTGCTGTTGGGACACACAGGTGTGATATCACAAAGATAGTCTCACTTTGCTATCAAGACATATGGCTCTGAATGTCACTAAGTGCAGTTTCACTTTCCACTCAGGGCACATTCTTCTCCGTCAGCTAGAGTAATTTCACTTTGCTCTCAAGACATGACTCTAGATATCAGTAGGCTAAAGTTTTACTTTGCTACTGGATACATAGCTCTTGAGGTCAATAGGGATACTTTCATTTCATAAAAAACTAACAGACTGCAAGAAAGCTGGAATTTTTTTAGGATAGGTTTGTGCATCACTGTTTGGGAACGTGCCTACAACCTTTAGTAAAGGTAGTAAAGGTTTTAAACAAACTTTTGAACTCACTTAAATGCTTAATTACAGGCAGTTTCAATTCATGTGTGTGTGTGTGTGTGTGTGTGTGTGTGTGTGTGTGTGTGTGTGTGTGTGTGTGTGTGTGTGTGTGTGTGTGTGTGTGTGTGTGTGTGTGTGTGTGTGTGTGTGTGTGAAGGTGGTATGTATTCCTATACCTGAATGGCTAGAGAACACTTAATGGAAGAGCTGCATTTACTCTGTATATGAGCATTAGTAAAACGTTGTTGTTGTTGTTGTCTTATACTTCAGCTGATGATTTCAGGCTTCTAATCCCCCATCTGCCACCTTCCCATCATGACCAATTTTTCCACCTCATGTAATGGCAGGGTGACATCTGGGTGACAGGCAGTCTGTTACATCTGTGCTATTGATGGTACAAGGGATTTTCTCTTACTGCCTTAGCTTTCCTTGTACACATTGTACTGTGCTTGCTCCTGGGTATGACAAGTGTCCAGCATACTGATTAACATTGTGTCTCCTGTACCGACTGGGCTCTGGTCTCCTCCAGGAGGCAGGCATGCATTGAGTGGGCCCTACACATTACTTCCTATCCAGGAAGGGACCTCTGGCTGTTGGCACTGAATCCTTTCTCACCTAGCCACCTTAGTGCGACTTAGAAAATTAGTTAAACCCAGTCACCGGTGAAATTGGTATATGCTGTACAGCTTTTCTGGGATACATTCCTGACTTTTGTAATATTATGACTGTATGCATGCAACATAGTTATGAAACAACAGTGCAGACCACAGACTAACATGTTACTTGATAATGTGCCTTACAGACAATGGAATAACAAGTTGTTAGATGTTGTATCACACAGACCACTGACTAGCATGGGTTCTGGTCAGACCACTCACTTGTATTTTTTTTTTAATATCTTTTCCTCCTTGGACCATCAGCCCCCTCCAGCTGACCTCTGACTTATTTGTTTCCCAGCAAGGCAAGAGTTGACCAGAGGGGCTGTAGTTCAGGCAGTTGGGGGTTCATTCCCATAACTAACACTGGTAAGTAAGGGGAAGACAGTTTCTGATTTTGGCCCTATTCTCAAATGTTGCCGATCTGACATACATGCTACTAAAGATAGGGCATAATACTAGCCTGGGACACATGCATGCTTCTACACATGCTCCAACATCTAGCTATGGTGTTACACACTTCTTGGCAACACTCACATATATTTCCTGACCTGTACTGCTGTGGCACTTTACCCCTTCCACTATTAGAAGCCATTACAGCATTAGTTTGACACAATCCCTTCTTCAACAAATTGGGCAAATTGACAACATCCGCTCACTCCCATTTCCCCTACTCCCCTCCTTCAGCACCCACATTACTGTTTGATCTTGGGTCATTGGGGTCATAGTTAGGGATTTACCTCTGTGGCCATGGAGCTGAGACTATTATTAAAGTGTTTGGCAGAGTACTGCATATACCATTAAACAGCTGTGTGCATGGCACTGTGCCACACAGACCACTGACACATTTACCACTAAACGAGGAGGATCCAAGGCTCATGAAAAGCTAGGAATTGAAGAAGAGTGTGGACTAGATCTGCAGTAACATACTGCATGTTGTGAGACTTCTCTACAGAGTCAGGTCCATTTCTGTATATTTTTGAGATACAGTGGGACTACAGGATGGGAAGTAATACAGAATTTTGTATTATACTGTGAAGGGCACAACAGATGCTTCTTCATGTGAAAATACATCAGTGAAGTTCCATTTTTGACTGGCTTGCTTTACCAGCCTTAAAAGTGAAATGCCTGAAACAGTACAATTGGAAGTCCACAGTTCTGGATGATTCACTCACTCTGAGCTCTGACTAATTTATTTCTTTATTTCTTGACATTTGATTACCGGAAAATGTCCAGATGTCTAGCAGCCCTTTTTCTGTGGAGACCTGGGGAGAAAAGCTCCACAGTATTACAAAATGTTTTAAGAAAAATCATTTTATAGTCTTCAAAAGTAATACAAAACATCTTTCATTTTAAATAATCATACCAAATTATATAAAATAATATAAAAACATTGGTTAAGAAGTTATATGACAATGATTTAATATTTAGAGAAAGTTTAGCCAGTTTATAGAGAAATTAAAGGTAAGTTGGTATAATACAAACAAGAATTGTAATATGAAGTGAGAGAAAAGCAGGCTTATGGTATATTTAGAGAGAAAGCCGAGGAGAGAAATTGCTAGAAGTAAGAATGTGAGTGAAGGAGGGAGAGTAAGGAGATGTAAGGTATGAAGAGGGATATGTTTATCCTGATGTTGAGCAAGAACTGAGTAAGTCTTTCAGAATGATTTTGAAGAGTGGTAGGGAGGTTATTAACGCGATGGATATTCACTGTATGCACAGGTAACATTTACCACGCTGTTAACATAGTAGAGGCTAGCAACATAATCACTGAAACGGAAGGACTTTATGCCAGAACTTATTACATTGATTGTGGCAGAGTGTGTCAGTTACACAGCTTGTTGACAGCGACTTGCACTGCAAGAAGCTGTCAGATACACTCCTAGTAAGTGCAGAATGCATTGAGTCATGCAGCAGTGATTGTTGCTTCATGTAGGGAGTTTCACTTGTGGTCACAGATGTGTTGATAATAAAGTTAGTATATTTAACAAAGGGGGTATGGGGACTGAGCCCTCACATAGGGGAGCAGTGTGGGGGCAAAGCCCACATGTAAAATGTGTTTATTGTTATTATTTTGTTTAGGTTTAGCAATCACACAAGACTGCTGTACGTGTTCCTTTTGTTTTTTGTGTTAGTTCCATTTCAGTTTTTGTTTGTTAGAATATGTAGTTGATATGCCAGCATCGATGGGTTATGCATCAGTGCAACTGCACATCAGCTGTTGATTTCCTTTTTTGTTCCTTACTCTTCAGAGTGACTCCACTCAGCACATTTAAACTTGTGTTATCAATACTCGATGTGCACTTGCACTAATGAGCAGCCCATTGATACTGGCACATCGGCAACACATTCTATCAGGCAAAAACAGAAGTTAAGCTAACCCGTTCATAAAAGGAGCACATACAGCATCCTTGTGTGTTTGGTAGACCTAAACAAAATAATCACAATAAACCCTTTATTTGTGCTGCAAGACTATGCCCCTTATTGCCCTCCCGCTGTAGGGGCTGAGTTCCCATACTAAGTTAAATGTGCAAACTCTAGTTGTGCTTTGTGTGCATCATGTAGCTGCTTCTTTAATATCCTTCACCTGTCACAAGGACTGTTAAAGGCATCTGCACTGTCATCACCCACATGTCCCTCTAGAAGTCTGCTTCATCTTTTTGCTACTCTTTTTCAGATGGAGCCTTCAGGAAGACATTTTTCGTACCATATTCCTTTCCATGGAATTTACTTATAGCTTGGGGAGTGTTGGAAGTTGTGGGAATGTGTCTCCTTGCTCATCTTCAAAAGGTCCGTAAAACCCATTCCTTTTACAAGGCCTGTTTCTAACCTCTGAAATTAGTTTGGTGCAATGGTTTTATTCCTTTGTCTTTTCTTTTTTTATCCTGTTTATTAATTGTTGCTTTTAACTGATTATTTATTTATATGCACATTACTTAGTTGGATAAGCAACAAAAAGTTTTTATTCTTTGCATAAAATACTTTGTGTAGACTAACCTTTTTGTGCGTTCATTCTGAAAGTAGTCTCTTTCTTTTAACCCTGTCTTTCCCCTTTTAATTTATGTCACACTGTCACTTCACTGCCACATATAGCCACAATTTCACCTCCATTTTCCAGAGTTAAAACTCACTACAGTTTCATCTAGGTGAAACACGCCAGCTAGATAAGCCCCTTTGCTTATATATAGTTACTCCATGGTCACATAATCACAGAGAAAAAGTGAACAATTGCAGACAACAAGAATTACTGCCAGTACACAAATAGAAACCACAGCAGCATGATTTCCTATGGAGACCAACAACTGGGAAGTGCAGTATTGTCAGCTGGAGTCAGTGAGTTTGAACCACATTTACTTTACAAAACATATAATACAATAATGATGCCCATGGCATAACCCTTTTACCCTTTTTACTTTCACTTTGGGAAGGTGTAACTACTTCAGTCTTTCCTTCTGTCCCTTATCAAGCACCTCCTTATTAGTCAGATAGCCTTCTTCTACAACGTCTATAAACTAGCCTAATTTCCATCTCTGTCTAAGTACAGACCTGTAACCTGGCAAGAAATCTGTAAACTCATAGTATGATTTCTCTACTTCTCAGGTAATTTCCACTGAAAATACATCTTGGTATTTTATTGGCTTTTACCACCCTTTTCTCAAGTTTGTGCCCTTGGGTCTATCTCTTGTTCGTTACTCTTCAGGTTGACGCCACCCAGCATGTTTCACCTTCTGGTTGTTGGACATCAGGTGAGGTGCCTCGCAGTGTTGTGCTCCAAACCTTTGATGTCATTCCTGTGCTCTCTGTACCTACATTTTTAGAGCTATTTGAGGGAGTGCTTCCCAACCTCTCAAACTGCATTGCCTCACATATCCCAACATCATGGACAAATTAGTTTTCATTCAGTGTCCCTTTTGATGTGTGACAGGAAGATAGCAAACAGCACTCTGGGCCCAAGGTGATCTGTAACAGGACCCTAGTCAGTGCCTTGCTGTTTCTGAGCACATCTCCTTAACTACCTCCACTTGTTTTCTGGTACTCAGTCATACTTTCTATCATTTTTATTTATCCTCTTCCATTAAGCAACCATTCCGAGTCTATTTAGTTTGTCTGTCTGTGTGTTTCCTGTGTTAGACTGAGTCCGAGGCCTAGAGATACATTTTTATCTGATTTCCTCTGAGATTCCAGAAAAACACAGTCGTAAAACGAGCGCAGATTGTACTGACATGCCATATTGGACTTGGATCTGTGCTGCTTCTTATGTTTTGGCTGTCTTTTTTCTCTAGGAAACCAAACTAGCCTTTTCCTCAGAAACTTCGTAATAACCTTCTGTGCTACTGAGATGAGGCTTTGGGTCTGTAACTCCTATTTTGTACACGGTTGGTGTTGCAATTGATGGCAGTTATTGCGAACAGTTGTTTGTTTGTAGGACCTTTTCTGACATTTAAAGAGATGGCAAACTAAAATGAAAATGTATATAATAAAATAAATAGATGCGTATACTAAAATAATGAGAAAGCAAAAGAGGCAAATATTTAGTATGTGTAGCTGAACATAGACAGTTATAGTCATGCAGTCCAGGAGACCACTAAAGTGCCTAGCCCAAAATTCCCAGTTGCCCCAAACCACTGTCTCATTAAATGACTTGCTCAAGGTCAGACAGCAGGCAAATAAAGGTAGAAATACTCACACCTTGTATCCGTGGTACAGGAGGCAGTTCATTAAATCAGAGCTTTAGTCTTCTGTGCTACCATGCAGTGAATGTTTTTTTTGTTTTTTTTTTTTTTGTCTTTCTGCTACGTGATCAAGACGACTGTCTAAATGTACAGTCTCTTTGCTAGCATTGAACCCAGGTTAGCTGCTTGGAAGGCAGCCATGTTCCCCACTATACCACAAGTGTTACATAAATTTATATGAAAACAATAAGAAAAGAAGAGCAATAATAATGGGAAAGAAGACGAGTGAAAGGTAGTATATGTAGCATAAATGTAATACAAGAGCCACACTGTACATCGAAGAGGCATGACACCTGAAACATCTTATTCATGAAACAGCTGTAAAGGACATAAAACCATGTCTCAGCTACTGTTTGTTAAGGTTGATAAGAAATTTGTCACCCACACGTGTATAGTTTTAGCGGCTGATAATTGCTTCTTCATAACTGGTGGACACTGCGGTTCCAAGTTATCTACATCATAGCCTTTACATGTCTCCGTGTAAACTGTCACCCCTAGTACCTGGGCCACTGGAGCAATAAGGTATATACATTGGCCTGTCCAGAACTGCATGCCAGCAATTATATGGTGCGCCTGACCCAAAACTGGAGCAGTGGTCTTAAAGAGAACCAGTCCATTATTAGACACTGTGCAGGAATCATTCTTGCTGATGATAATGATAAGGTGGCCTACAAGAAATGGTTTATTCGATACTGGAATACTTCTCATTATTTCCAAAGAAATGTTTTGGGTAAGGTTATTTGCCCAGTAATTGTTTAAAATCTGGGGACTCAAATTGCTGAGTCTCAAAGTTTGGGGACCAAATAATTGAAAATCGAGGCTGATATCTATTAAGTCCAAGATTGCCTTTTCTCTGAACAGCCCCTTTTCTGTGAGGAGATCTCATTGTTGGTATATGTAAGCTCTGAGGGTGCAGGGAGCTTGCCCCAAGCAAAAAGAAGTTTAAAGGAGCAGAGTGATGTTTGGTATTTGCTGTTCTACTATATATTTCTTTTCTCAGGACTCGGCAATACAAGTCAAGATTTCACAAAGGAGCCTAATGATGCCCCTAATGGCATGGAGAATAATAATTTCAGATATCTAGTTTATCTAAGTCATGGGGCATGGTCACACTTTATATATGATCGGTGAGCCAGTGGTCACTGGTTTCTTTGAATGTGCAGGTAAAGACTACTTCTGTACTTCCTCCTGGTCTGCAACAAGAGCTCCTCTTTTCCTTCTGCACGCAGAGTCCATCTCTATGGAGGACAGGGGAAGATGTTTCTCATGCTTTTTCCTAGTTCCAGAAAAGCTGGAGTTGGGGTATTTAGTTAAATGCATGTCTAAAAAGGTTTGGTATTTCATGCCTTACAAGAAATTCAGAATATTCAACATCATGGCTGCATAACTTCTGTTGAACAGAGAAGAATGGTGCTGCATGAATAACACATAGGATACTTAAATGCATAATCCCATTCAAATAGCTCATTGGAAGTTCCACCACTTCAAACTGGGAGATGACAATTTCTATTTCAGGATATTATTATGTTGATGTTACAGGGCCTAGCAGAGCTGATTGAGGACACAGTTTTGGTAAAATGTCACATCAAGTGAAAAAACAATTAAGCTAGTCAAATGCCTTTTTGCTGTTAGATCTGGGGCCTGGACTGGGGGTAAATTTTAGGTTTATAGTTACAGGGTATAAGTGGAGTTGTGCTCATTATGGTTGAGTTATATTTTAGAGTTACAGTTATGTTTCTTTTGAATTTGCAGTAAGTGTATTTTGGAAGAAACTGGTGTCCAGTGTCAGTACTTTTCATCCATATTAATTCTATAGAACAGCATTCAGTGATGTATCTGTCCATCACCTGTCCTAGATCCATTCCTTTGGCTTGTTTTAAACCGCATACTTTTATGTGCTCCTTAAGCATCACTGCAGCTGCTCTAAGCAGATGGTAGTTTCTGCATCTCCTTAACTGGATGGTTAGTTCACCTTCTGTGTCTCCTAAACTGGAAGATTAGTCCACCTTCTTTGTCTCCTTAACTGGATGATTGTTCCACCTTCTGAGGGGGTTAACAACTTCCAGAAGTTTCAGCTGAATTCTCAACATAAGGTAATTTTTCTGTGTTGGTCCACAGTTCCTTTGTTGGCAGAGTGTTACTATTACTAGAAAGGATTAAAAGTGACACTGCCATCCATGGAGTGTTACTGTTACTAGAAACGATCACTTAACTCAGTGGCACAATAGAGACTATTAGCCTTCACCCTGGCAAGGGAGCCTGACAAATACTCACCAGTAATTTTAGCTTGTTTCAGTAGTCTGATTCAATATTACTGGAAACCATTTCCAGTGCTCATTCAGTCTGACATTTTCCCCATTGTTTTGTGATGATGAATTTGGTATATATAAGTTAAGGAGAATGAAGGGTCTTCTTACTCTAAATGGTGAGTACATGAGGATTCTCCCTCCAAAAAAAAAAAAAAAACAGAAAAGAAAACATTGCTTGCATATTGCTGAATGGGATTTTCAGTAATATAGAATTTGAACTTCTACTCTGTGAAATTACTATTAATGAGTCAACATGAATTTCCTACCAGTTTTGACCATATCTTTCCTGAAGGCCTATTGGCTCATGGTGGGAGCCATTCCTGCCACACTTCTGGCTCAGCCATACAAAAAGATCTCACTGGCAGATCAGTGAAAACAACACCATGGCAGTTTGGATCAGCCCAAGAATCTTCCTCCCAAATTCTAGAGGCACTGAGTTGATGGAGCGATCTACTTTACCTCTGCAAGGGGATGGCATTCTCTGAAACAATGCCTTTGAAAATGATCACTATACCTGCATCCAGCAGACATTAGCGAGAAGGCCCATTTTCTCTCCTGGATGTTAGAAGATTTTGTAATCAAAAGGGTCACAAAGACCAGAAAGACCACCAGAAGCTTCATGTCAGCAATTTAAAGTTGAAAGAAATAACTTTAGGTTTCAGAGCCTTTTAAAAGTGTATTTTCTTTTGGACCCCTTATACATGATAAGAACATACCAGTGACCTTTGCATTATCAATTACTACAAAGGTACACATTCCAGGGTTCTGAACACCAAACAGATCTGTTGGTGGGTACATAATCAATTTTCTTCTTATTATAGTGCAAACGTGTTGGAAAAAATGAATGATATCTAAAAATAAGTCCAAAATACTAGATTCGAGATCAATAAACAGATTATTACACAGTGGCAATAAAAGACATGATAAAAGTGCCCTAAGTCTTAAGTTTAGCTGTGGAATTTTTAGCAATGCACAAGTAATAACATTGTAAAACAGGTACACTGAAACTTTTCAGTGTGCAGATGAATAAGTCCCAACACAGCCCTACAAAAGGGGCAGATAATAAAATATAGTGAAATCCACCAGACTGGTATTTCAATATATTCAAGCGTTCGTAGAAGATTTCCAGATAAAACATTCATTCAAACAAATCTCCTCCAAAATAAAGTACAGCATCTCTAAATAGGTGCAAAATTACTCACTATCTAAAGTTGCTGCACTGCAGAAAAGAATATATCCAAATGCGTATGTAACATTGTTGCCAACAAATGCAACATGCTGCAAAGACATAGTTAAAATTAATATGTTGCAAAACTGAAGTGTATTAAAAAATAAAGCCAGATGTCCTCCATACCACTAGACCCACTGCTCCTCCACTTGCAGCATAGCAGCTCATCAGAGAAGTGGGGATCACACACAAAGGTCTATTAAAAGCATCAACAGTGCAAATGACAGTAAATGACTGGAACTATCTGAATGGCTTCCACTATAAGCAGTAACACCAAAAGATCAAAAATGTCTAAATTAAAAGTCCAAGCAAGTATAAAATATAGTTCAGTGTGAAAACCCAACGTTTGCCCATAGGCAGTCAGTGTGTGTCATCATTAGACTTGTTCAGTAGCTGTTTGTGCGAGCACAGAACATCCTAGAAAAGAGCACCGCCATAAGTGGCTCTCAGAGCCTCTCAAATCATCAGGACAACAGCTGGTAGATCAGATGGAGGTAAACACCAACATTTTTGATGAACTGTAAATCTCCTGAAATCTCTTGCAAAGGTTCCACAGTTTTTACTCAGAGGGTAAAATCTTAGGGTACTTTGCTAATATGCATTGTCCCTGTTATTGAAAAAAAGGTTTGCCTCTTCATTTCCACCAGTTTTCCCTCATCTAGCCATTCATCCAGAAAGTTTTTCAAAAGATCTAGTGAGAGAGGTGTCACAAAATACAAGACCATTTTGACCACCACAGGTTTGGTTTCTGTTGCTTTAAAAGTTTTTTTCTAGGCTTCTTCTTAACCTGCTCCTGCCAGAAAAGATCTCAGTCTAGCTGAGGGCCCCACACTTCACCATACTCTGTGAATGTAAAAATTACATATTCAGATCCTGAACACCAGGCAATGATGATATATGGAATGTTGCTTGAAGTTTCTGAGGTCCATTTCTTGCCCAGGAAACTTAACTATTTTATAGGTCACTTCTCTTGCAATTTCTTTGATTCATTTTATTTGTGTACTCTTTGCCAGCCATCAGCCCAGCCAAAATAATTTGACCCATTTGTTTCCCTATGAGGCAAGCCATTGGCTTTTTCCTGGTATGGCTGTAGCCCTCCCCTGGTAACTGATGTGTGAAGTCATCTTGGCAAGGGCCTTCTGTGTCTTCTCCTTTGGGCATGCATGTTCCTTTTCTCCAGAATTGCAGTGGGCTGAACATTCTTCCTCCCTCAAGAATGGTCAGTCTGACTTTTGCTGGTCACTCCCACCATCCCCTGCTCATCTCCTCCAGCATTCATGGTTCTGGTTCCCACCTCTAGTTCTTTTATCTCTTTTACAGTATTCAGTACTTTAGTTACAATTGCTTTAGATTTTTATTTCCATTTCAAGGTATTGCTTTTTTGGCAGTCAATAGCATTAAACTTAGTAAAGCCTTATTAAGTACAGGCAATTCAGATCCTGTGTCCCAGCTCAAAGAAATCATTTCCTATTTACAGACATTTGCTCCCCCAGTAGTACTCTATGGAATTTTGAAAGTCTGCTATCTCATTGCACTCCCAAAAAATATGTTCACAGTTATCTCTCTCTTTTCCATCACACCTGCAGCATTTTCTATCTACCCAAAGAAACATTCTCTGAAGTCTACTTAGGGTATAACAGTACCTATGCAAACACTTCTGTGCAAAAATCCTACACCTTCTGGACTTTTATGCCTGAGCCTTATAATAAGAAATCTTCCCATTGTTGTTTTGTAAATTGCCCATCTTTTACCCATCTTTTCTAACATTCTCTGATTAATTCTTATAGAATCATGCAATGTTTTATACATCCTACTAACTATCCCATTTTAAACAGCATCTTCTTTTCTAGACTCGACTAAAAACTCTACCAGAGATGGTCTTTCACTTAGCACTTCCCTATCCCTTACTTTTTGCATATACTCCTGTTATCAATCCCTGGTAGGGAAGACAACCTCTAACCTGTAATCCAAACTTCTGCTTATCCTCATCTCACTACATTAGACAAAACATGGGGTTTATGCTTTATATTTCTCAGTACTCTTTAAAACAGACAGCAAACTGTGAGGCTTTATGACCCTGATCTTGCAGAACCATAGTTGACATATCTAAACTACATCTAGTGGGATTAATATTTTGCAGTTCTCCAATTTATTCATTTATTCACCAATTCTCTGAGTCACTGACCTTCTTTATGATCATCTTTATTAACCAACATTAGTCTCTGATTCAAGTCCAAGTTACTTATGATTCTTCCATTTAGTGCCAGGATTTTTTTCTTTTTGGAGTCACTGAAGCGTCGTCCTTTGGAGCAATGGAAAAGGTTTCAGTGGCAAAGTCTGTCTTGGGCTTTCATTTTGTCAGAAGATTGAGAAGAGTAGACCAGTCATTTGTTGGCTTTATCTGCTGACTACATTTTTTTCTATAGCCCTATCTGTATTCAAACATGTTTTTGATCTTTTAGGAAGACAATATTCTTAAGGAAGATGGATATAACAACTTGAATCTCACACCTGCCTCTTGATATTCTCTAATTACTAGGATAAATATTGTTTCTCCTCAGCCTGGAATACAGTGAACAATCTTTTTCCACAAACACTCCTATGTCACAATTTTAATGCTTTTCCAATATGCTGCAGTTTTGTCTGGAGCAGAACTGCCTGCTGGTATGTTTCCTTGTTTACTAATATAGATTTCTGAGGCTTCCTAATGACCAGATTTAGAGCATACACATGATGTGCCCGCTCAGCAAATCTTGCTGTGGAACACCAGTCCTGTTGCTTTTTGTACTTTCATAAATTAATAGTCTATTCCTTCCGATTTCTGTTTTATAACAAACAATCTCATGTTTTCTGTCTAAAGCTATTTTTGAAGCAGCTCTTCTTGAGAAACCTCATGTTCAGCCAGTCTGCTCCTCATTTCAGTCTCCGATTTCTGCAGACTTATCAGTTCATCTGAATAGATACTTAAAGCATCTTCTGTTTTTTTTATTTACCTTTATATAGTCTCCCAAAAAACAGTCTTATTTTTAACATCTCTAAGAACATTTTATTAATTTTTCCCCTAAATTAGTAGAAACCTTCTCCTGTACTGAAGCAAAAACTTGAACTGTTTTTGCTGAACCAGCTGCAAGGTTCTTCCCAGCCAGAGCTTTTCTTCTTTTCTGGATGATTCTTCCTTATTTTCTGTTTTTTTTTTTTTTTCATTTACCTTTATATGTTCTCACACAACCTGTCGTATTCTAACACATCTGAGTGCATTTTATTTATTTTCCCCTAAATTATTTATTTAGTTATTTATTTATTTGAAATTTGTTTAACGGGGTGGTCCAACTGGGTCTACAGAACCTATTTTCAGCGGAGGCTCGAGGAGAAACGTTCCACATACACTACAATACAAATACATTAGAATACAAAACAATACAAATGACTTGTGGAATACTATACAAAAAGAAAAATTGATAGAACATAAACTAAGTTACAAGATATGCAGAAAAAAGCAAAGGTAAGGCTCCAGTTTCTTCAACCAACACAGCTGTTTATTAACACTAGCGCTTTCACTAAATCCTTCTTCAGGTGTATCCACATTGTTGCTAAACCACCCATTTTATACTATCATCACAAATCACATGACAATACCATTTAACTATTTAAAGAAAAATGTATAAAAAAGTATACATTTAGGTTCATAGGTTCATAGGTTCATACTAGGCTATCTGCCCTAGGGCATTTATAAGCCTAGCCAGAGTGTGTGTGGCTTTCACCACCCCTTAGGATGAGAATACTATACCCATTAGTTTGCTGTGCCTCTGTCCAGCAGTGATACAGAGATGATTCCCGGGGTAAACCTACGATCTCCCATCCACTCGTCAAGATTTCTCTTGAACAGAGTCAGTGAGGGGCTCTGCCTCACATGGACTGGGATTCTGTTCCATAGTGTAGGGAGTCTCTGGGTGATGAATCTGTCCCTCCAGCATGTCCTATTTATGTCCGTGTTGAGGTTTAAGTCTCTTGCTCTCGTGGCTCTGGTGGATTTGGATTTTTTGAGGTGGAGCATGTCCATTAATTCGGGTTGGACATGGCCTTGTATGTCAGGCACAGATCACCTCTGAGCAGACGGTATGCGACTGAATAGAGCTGGAGTTTCTTCAGTCGGGCATCATATGACATATGTTTGAGCCTTTATCCTTTTGGTGAGGAACTTTTGGGGTCTTTCCAACTGCTGCAGGTGTCGGGTAAGGTACATTCGAATGGGCGTTGTACTCAATCATTGGTCTGATAAGTGAAGAGTACAGGGTACAATGACCTCTCCTGATCTGGATGTGAATCCCTTCATGATCAGGTGGGCAATGTAGAAGGTCTTCCTAACCACTTTGGCAATGTGAGTGTCAAAAGAGAGGTTACTGTCAACTTGGGTCCCCAGGTCCCTGATAACTTCTTCCGTGTTTAATGGATTACCACCTATGTGGTAATTAGGGGTTACCTTGTTTTTCCCAAAGGGTATGACTATACATTTTTGGCATTTAGCTTAAGGCCATGGCTCTGGCACCAGTTATCCATTTCTATGAGACCTTTCTGGAGGATGTCTGTGTCTGATGGAGTGTCAATTATGGTGCCCAGTTTGCAGTCATCTGCAAATTTTGTCAGCCACAATCCCCCTATGTTTGCCTGCACTTCAGAAAAATAAATGCCGAACAAGAGGGGGCCCAGGACTGAGCCCTGTGGGACACCGCTCGTGACCGGCTTAGAGTCTGACATGGCACCAGTAACTCTAACCCTGTGTGTTCTGTCCTTGAGCCAGTTTGCAACCCATCTTGTGACATATGGGTTTACATCTAAGCTGGTGAGCTTTTCTATGATGCCCGAGTGGGGTATTGTGTTGAACGCTTTTGCTAGGTCAAGGTAGGTAGTGTGAACTGCCTTACCCTCATCAATGGCCTTAGTGACTGTTTCGAAAAAGTCCACCAAGTTCAAGAGGCAGGATCTGCCCTTGACAAAGCCAAATTGGGTAGGATCCAGTGTCTGTAGGTCCCCAATGTCTTTATTTATGAGTTCCATTATGATCCTCTCCATAGCTTTGCAGACAAGGCTCATCAAGCTTATGGGGCGGTAATTTCCAGGGTCCATAGAAGCACCGCCTTTGTGGAGTGGGACCACAGTTGCCGTACGCCATTCTTTGGGTACGTATCCTGTAGTAAGGCTAAGATTAAACAGCAGCCTTATGTGTGGGTTTAGTTCCTCATTGAGTTTGTGTAGCACACAGCCGGGGACACCGTCCAGTCCCATTGATGCTGTGTTTTTTGCTTTAGAGAGAGCAGCTCTCACCTGGGCATCTGAGATGTTTGGGAGGCTAGACTCTAGTGTTATAGATATTTCTCCTTTTGGTGGGAGGGAGGGGAGAAATTTGCACTGAACCTGTCTGCCAGTATGTTGGCAATGTCTGTGGGTTCAGTGATTTTTTTATCATTTTGGACTAATTCTGAGCATATCTGGGAGATTCCACCCAGGTTTCTAACATAGCTAAAGAAGGCTTTATGATTGTCTTTTGTGTCATTAGCGATTTTTCTCTCAAAGTTGGCCTTGGATGATTTTATGAGTGATCGTAGTTTTTTGCTAGTATTGATCAGAGATGCCTTCCCATTTAGGGATTTTGCTCTGTCATGTAGTAGCTTTCTCCTCTTGTTGTAGAGTTTGTTTATGGCTGGAGTCCACCAGACCGGGCCTGCCTTTGGTGGAAAGGGTCTTGATTTTATTAGGGATTGCTTGATCCATACATTCCTGGAGGTGCTCATAGAAGGCATTTGTAAGGGTTTCAGCAGCGTGGGTTGTGGTTTCCACTGGCTCGGGGACCTTGAAGGATACCACTCCAGTCTTAAGAAGTGTGAAGTTTGCTTTTAAGAAGTTCTTCACTGTGGTCTTTTGCTGGGGTGGGGGCATGTGGATCTCCAGTGAGATTAATTTATGGTCTGATCTCACCAATGAGGGATATACTTCCGGTGTGGAGCATTTTGTCCCCATGTCTGTGATGATCAGATCTAGTATATTTTCTCCTCTTGTGGGAATGGTGACTAGTTGTTCCATAGCATTTGAGTTTATGAACTCAAGGAACCTTTGGGCTAGGGTGTTGGGGCTTGAGTAATGTTCCCAGTCTATGTTTGGGTAGTTGATGGTACATTTAAAAATATGTACCATCAAATGCAAATGCAGAAAAATATGTACACATATAACACATTTAAAAACATCACCTACGCAATGGTCTATTTTTTAAAATGGGTCTCATTGGCACATGGTCATTTAAGCTATGTCCTACATCAACCCTCAACCTCACAATCCAGTTTGCCTCTAACTCTTCAGTTCTAGCTCTGATATCACCCCCCTCTTATTCTCATAACATCTACCTAAGACCATAAATTTAAAACTATGTCTTTCACTTGTCTTAGACACATGCTTTGCAAGAGCATTAAATATGCTTTTCTTTTTAATGTGATATATATGCTCTCTTATTGTATCTTTGAGCAATCTGTCGGTCTTACCAACATAGAATTTATTACATGACTGGCACGTAGCCAGATATACCACATGAGGGGTACTACAAGTTGCATTAACGGTCGAATGAAAGACCTCATGAGAATCTGGATGTTCAAATTCTGTTCCCACATCTATATATTCAGAATACTGACATCTCTTACAGGGTTTAGTCCCTCTATCTTTAGAATGCCCTAGCTGATCTGTCTGTGTACACAGTCTCCTTTTCAATGACTTTTTGTTCTTAAACGTAAACTGAGGATGTGGGTCCAGAAACTTACTCACTTGCCTATCTGTGTTCAAGAGATTCCAATGAGTATTAATAATATTGGTATATTTTCTTACGTCTCTTGAATAACTAACACACATTCTAAGCTTACTATTATTATATATTTTATTAGCCCCAGAGTTTTCACAAGGTTCTGAACAATAGGACTTTGCTCTCGTACCCCTTAATTTTTCTATATCATATTGCTACATACTTCATCTTTATCGTATCCCCTTTCCACCGACTCTGTACTTACTACTTCTGCTTGTTGTTTAAAGTCATTCTGTTCAACATTAAGCCTCTACACCCTATACAACTGGTTATGTGTGACATTTCTAAACACATACTTGCGATGCATGCTATCTTTCCTTAGCAATTTATTGGCATGACATTCTTTCCTATACATTTTTGTACTTAATTCCCCTTCCTCTCCTCTCACTATACTGACATCCAGGAAATTCACCTCAGAACAAGACCAAGTCAATGTAAATTTAAGGAATGGTGTTGAATTATTAATCCATTCCACAAAATCCAATAATTGTTCTACTGACTCCTTCCATAACAGGAAGAGGTCATCTACAAATCTTCAAAAAAAACAGTATGGGCTGTTTATAGGGACCCCTTTCCACATTCTCTACCTCCCATGCTGACATCACCGCATTCGCATAACTGTTAGCACATGATGTGCCCATTGCAACACCATTGCACTACCAGTATATTCTGTCCCTAAACATAAAGATGTTATTCTCAAGTACTAGTTTCAATAAGATCTGTATTAGCTGTATCCTTTCTCTCGTGTAATTTCCATCTTTCTCTAGTAACACCAACAAAGTAAGTTCAGTCATTTCTCCCTTCCTGGAAAACTCATACAGCTCTCTAATAAAATGTTCAGTATCTCTTAAAATATATTCTGACTTACTCAATAAATTGCTAAGATTTTTATCCAAAAATATGGAAATGGATTCTGTGCACCAATTCCTTCCTGCTACGATTGGTCTCATAGGGGGGGTTTACCTTATATTTATGTAACTTCAGTAATCCTTGGATGTTAGGAGTGAGAGGATTTTGTATTAAAAAATACTTTAGATAGCCATCATCTATAAGGCCCAAACTTTCTAAATTTGTAAGTTCACTGTGTACTTTCTCTATCATTCGTCTCACTTGTGAAGGGGAAATCAATTTATAGAACTTAGTGTCTTTTAATAAGTCATGCATCTTTGCATCATAGTCTTCTCTACTCATGATGACTATTTGTCCACCTTTATCAGCTGGTCATATCATGATAGTGGGATCCATCTGGAGGTCTATCAGAGCTTCAAACTCTTTTTTTGTTATATTATGCCATTTTTTCTTATTCTGTTTACTTTTCTCTTCATAATACAACTTGTATACATCTTCTAAACAAAGTTTCTCAAAAGCGTTAACCAACGAATTTTGTTTAGGTATAAAAAGACTGGGTTTTTTAAAGTTAAAAGTTTCTACACTTTCATTACTATCAAACATAATTTTAAGCATTAAGTTACGAGTGAACATTTTAATATCAAAAACAATCTCTGTAATGTCCATATCAGCTGTGGGGATAAAGGATAAACCTTTTTCCAAAACATTAAGTTCATATTGTGTTAACATATTCGATGATATGTTAACTACTAAGTTTTTACATTCAAGAACACTTTCTTTATTGTATATGGACTCACCATCTCTTCTACATATTTCCTCTTGTTTCGCGTTATACTTCTCCCTCTCTGCTGATTTCTGTACTGTCCTCTGCCCCCTCTGCTTGTAGACCTTTCCATGGTCGGAAGTGGAAAAGTCAGATTCAACTGTCCATGTGGGTGTAAAAAAGGGGGGTACTCTCCATGTTCTGCCTTCATGGTCTGGAGATATTGCCATTCTCTTCACGGTGAACTTACACTATTGTGGAGAAAGTTTTTCTTCTCGCTCCAGTTGCCGACATGTTTAACACGCTGCCTCTCCCTTCCTCTGCACTTTGAATCTGCCCCTCTTCTTCTTCCTGTGCATTAACAGCCACCAGATTAGATGTTGCCTCTATTTGCGCACTCTGATTCGCTGAGACCTCCATCTCCATTGTTCTCGCTATGCCGGTGTGCTCCATGGCTATATTGGACTCTCGTGGCCACGTGAACACATTGCCCAGCGCAAAATCTGTATGGTCTTTTTGTAGTTTCTTTAACTTAATTTGGAGCAATTTTCTAGCATAGGTCGCAGCATTATCCATCAAGTCATTTACTGGTTTTAAAGTCACTTCAGCACCATATTTTTTGTAGAGATTGACATATTTTTTCCTAATTAGGTTTAGTACAGTTGTCTCTTCCTTGCCTGCTGCAGCAACCAACAGTTTTAAATAACCCAAGCTTGTGCTCAGTTTTAGTTGCTGACATTCACTTAAAAGCACAAGATCACAGTCCGTTTGAGCAGGCATTTTTAACACCCTTAACCCACGGGGTATTACTTTCTCTGCAATGCACACTTCTAAATGAAACTTTTCATACTGCACACTTTTAAGTTTAAATAAATCTTTCTCTAAGGAAAATAAGTCACTCTTCAGTGCACTAAAGTCAATATTAGGAAAATCAGTTCCTTCCACAGTACATGTATTTTCAAGCAGTGGATTCTTATTTTCGCTCACGGCTCACCTTATCAATGAACAAGATAATATTAGATTCAGTCCATTTTAAATCTGTGACAGGATTGTAACTTAACTCAATGTTCTCATTTCCTGTAGCCATAATCCTGGAATCGGAAAAGAACAAAGTGAAAATGAAAAACAAAACCAACAAAATCCAATTGCCTCTGCAGTAAGGCACCAAAGGTCCAAGAATAAATGCAGAAAAAAGCAAAGGCAAGGCTCCAGTTTCTTCAACCAACACAGCTGTTTATTAACACTAGCACTTTCACTAAATGCTTCTTCAGGTGTATCCACGTTGTTGCTAAAACACCCATTTTATACTATCATCACAAACCACATGACAATTCCATTTAACTATTTAAAGAAAAATGCTTCTAAAAACATAAAAAAAGTATACATTTAAAAATATGTACCATCAAATGCAAATGCAGAAAAATATGTACACATATAACACATTTAAAAACATCACCTACGCAATGGTCTATTTTTTAAAATGGGTCTCATTGGCACATGGTCATTTAAGCCATATCCTACATCAGCCCTCAACCTCACAATCCAGTTTGCCTCTAACTTTTCAGTTCTAGCTCTGATATCATCCCCCCTCTTATTCTCATAACATTTGCCTAAGACCATAAATTTAAAACTATGTCTTTCACTTGTCTCAGCCACATACTTTGCAAGAGCATTAAATATGCTTTTCTTTTTAATGTGATATATATGCTCTCTTATTCTATCTTTGAGCAATCTATCAGTGTTACCAACATAGAATTTATTACATGACTGGCACGTAGCCAGATATACCACATGAGGGGTACTACAAGTTGCATTAACGCTCAAATAAAAGATCTCATGAGAATCTGGATGTTCAAATTCTGTTCCCACATCTATATATTCAGAATACTGACATCTCTTACAGGGTTTAGTCCCTCTATCATTAGAATGCCCTATCTTATCATTATTGTGAGGTCGCGGAAGAGTGAAGATCGGAAAATTGCCCTTTCCTCACTGTAGTGCGATCTCAGAGTTAGAATATGTTTTTTAGGGGGGTGGGGGCACAGTCCCCCACAATAGAGATTTTGAGTATATGAGTTTTCGCTCAATGGAGCATTCGCAATTTCTTCCGTTCGTTGTTTTAACATAGACCCTTACAGACTGAGCAGTAGCCTAAGGATATGGTATAGAACCAGTGAAGGCATTAGGAGATACTTAGGATCTTGCAGTCTGTGAAGGAGTGAGATGATACAGAAGAAGAAGAAAATGAAGCTAGCGTGGAAGAAGAGGAAGGGCTGAGTATTACGCCGGATTTATACAGGAGCACAGCCATATATGTTTGAGATGATTTTTTAAAGAGGCTTTAAAGCTGGTTAGACTAAGCATGGACCTGGTAGCAAGAGGTAGTGAATTCCATAGTTTAGAGACTGAATATGAGAGTGACCTGGTTTTTTTTTTGTGGGTTTTGAGATAGCTAAGAGAGTTTTGTCTTCTGATTGTAGAACTTAGCTACTTTGTTCCATCTTGCTTAGGATAGAAGTTTGTAAATTAGTGAGGATAGGGGCACTGTAAAGAAGGAAGGAAAGTAAAAAGATTTTGCCATGGAAACTGGTTACTGTAGTTAAGAAATGCTTGTTTCCATATGAGTCCCAGATTTTGATGAGTTTTCTTTATATTTTGCTGTGTATGGTGGTTGAAGGAAAGTTTACCCCTAGAAGTTTGGTTTCCTGCACCATTTCTGTGACAGTGTTGTCAGATGCAAATATGTTGAAATGATCGGCTACAGGGGAAGTGTTTTTAGGGTGGAAGAGGACTAATTTAGTCTTCTCTGGATGAAGAAAGAGTTGAACATTTTTAGCCAGGATTTGACTGCAGTAAAGGACTGAGTTTTTTGAAGCAGTTCTGGTAGTAATTGAGCTATACAGATTATGGTGGAATCATCATCGTATTGAATGAGTGTTCCAAGGTGGGAGGAAGTGTGAAGGTTTTTTGCAAAAATGTTGAAGATTAGGGGTCTGAGGATGCAGCCTTGAGGAACTCCAGTATGCTTGTGGAGAAAGGGTGAGAGTTTATTGGACCATTTCACTGCTTGTTTATGATCCTTGAGGTAGCTCTGAAACCCTTTTACTGTGTTATCTGAGAAGCCTAAGTTAGACAGTTTGTTTAATAGTAAGGGGTAAGTCACTATTAAAGGCCTTGGATAGATCAAGGAATACTGAGGCTGTATAACATCCTCAATATCTGGCTTTGTTCACAGTGTCTGTAAAGGATAATAGGGCTGTAGCTGTGCTGTGGCTGGGTTGGAAGCCATGTTGGGTTTGGGTTAAAAGATTTTTTTGCAATAGGTATTGCCTTATCTGTTGATGGATACCTCTCTGGAGAATTTTGGATATGGGTGACAGGATATAGGATGGAAATTGGGAGTTGCCTCTGTGGATGGGGGTGATGTGAGATTGCTTCCATGTGGTTGGTACTTCTGATTCGGATAAAGACCTGTTTATAAGGATACCGATTGGTAGGCGATTGAGTTGGCAGCCAGTCTGAGGTAGTGTGGTGGAAGATTATCAGCCAATGTGGAACAGGGTTTTAGTTTTTGTAGCAGTTTCTTTATAGTATTTGTGGTGGTAGAACCCATCTCCTGTACTGAAGCAAAAACTTGAACTGTTTTTGCTAAACAGCTGCAAGGTTCTTCCCATCTAGTACTTTTCTTCTTTTCTGGGTGAGTCTTGCTTATTTTCTCAAAATGTCTTCTTTGCTGTCATCCAGACAGTGTAATTACTAGCCAGTAACCACATTTTATTCAGACTGATAACTTTCACTGGCTTTTTAAAATACTTTCCCAGTTTTCTCACTGGGAGAGCTCTGATCAGCACATTACTCATTTGTCAGTCATCTTGGAACCACCTGAGATGCTTCTTTATCTTAAGTTGCTGATGGGGCAGGAGGATATTCTGACTCCTTTGCTAATGGACTGGTCTCCTCTGTCTATAGCATTTTATTGTGTCACATAAAAATTCCTGACTGAAAGTAATCCTCAGGGAAAGTGCTTGTTTGTCAGAGACAGCCATCAGTGTGTGTCAGGCATCTTGGAACCACCTGAGATGCTTCTTCATCTTAAGTTGCTGATGGGTTAGGAGGATATTCTGACCCCTTTGCTATTGGATTGGTCTCCTCTGTCTGTAGCATTTTATTGTATCACATAAAAATTCCTAACTGAAATTAATCCTCAGGGAAAATGATTGTTTGTCAAAGATAGACATCAGTGTGGTTTTGCACTGTTGATATCTTACATTTTTTCAGGGCATTCACTTGGGAGCACAGCAGTGGACTCAGCAAGCCCTGTGACTGTGATGAATCTGCATTTCAGTGAGACATTATACATTGTACTTTATTGGTGGTAGTTGTAAATTTAAAGGGTGCAGGTCAGGATGTGGAAGAGCAGAGTGGCTGAGAAACTGTGTTACACACTTGAAGTAGAGGGTGGCAGCTAGGGATCATCATTCTGGAGAGTAAATGCTACTCAGTGATGTGCCACAGAGTTTGCTACTAGGACAGGTCATGTTTAGTGCATTTATGATAAATATCACACTGAGTTGCAGTGGCAAGATCATGTTTATTGGTTATATGAAAACTGGCACAATGGTTATACAACAAGTTCTGATACAGTTTAATTTGTGTGAATATGGTTTGCAGGAGCAATTTAACGCAGATAGTCAGTGTTATGCACTCTGATAGAGAAATCTGTGGAAACATGGCTTGAAGGGGTGACCGTAGAGAGGGCAGGGATGGAAAAGGATCTGAGAATCATTTTCATCTCGGGTCTATATTATATATTCAAAGTTTCAAAACTTCAACGCTCATATCATCGACACTATTATGAGTGAAGTTTTAAAACTTCGAATGTATAATAAAAAAATAAAAACAAAATCAACTTACCTGAACGCTCTTTGTAGGGGGGCAAGCCCCCCTGCACCCCACACCCCCCACTACTTAAATATACCAATTTCGAGATCGCACTACAGTGAAGTAAAGCGAAATATCCCTTACGGCGATCTCACTTCACTGTAGTGCAATCTCGGAGTTGCTATATTTAAGTAGCAGGGGGTGTGGGGTGCAGTGAGGGCTTGCCCCCCTACAAAGAGCGTTCAGGTAAGTTGATTTTGTTTTTATTTATTTTTTATTATACATTTGAAGTTTTAAAACTTCGCTCATATAGTGTTGATGATATGAGCGTCGAAGTTTTGAAACTTCGAATATATAGTATAGACCCTTTATCTCTTGGATAGTTGTACAGTGGCAGAGAATGCTGGTGGAGTACACTCCTCAAGAGATCCTGAGGTCCTATTCATTTTCTCATTTTAGAAGACATTGAGCAGGGCACATTTGGAGTTTTGTGTCCATTTTAACAGTCATACAGAGGAAGGGAAATTAAACATGTTGAAAGCATGCAGCAAAGAGTTACCAATAATTTAAATAATCATGCAGGAAATGCTGTTCATTTCTGTATGTAGTAGAATATGACTGTTGTCTGCAGATTTATTAAAATTTTCAGTTTAGAATCCCTATTGTCCAAACTTTGTAGGTTTTTGTTCCTAGATAAGCATTAGAGACTGTCTAAAATATTGTTTTGATCACTAAGACTGTTTACTATTACAATGAAAACAAGATATTCTTTTCTGGAGTTATCAGGGCTTACAGTGGAAATTGAAGTAAGAGGTTCTCTTGTTCATTTCCTGCCCAAGGTGATTCTATATTTAATTTACATGTCTGTTCTACATCTGCTTGGATTTTTACTAGGGTCTGGAGTTTCCTCCCACATCCCAAAGACATTGGGGTACATGAATTGGGGATATTCAGATTGCCCTTAAATGTGTGCATGGGTTTCCCATTGCGTGCATGAATGTAATGTACTCGTTTTTGAGTGGAGTTCGGTTTCTAGAATGTGCCTGTTGCTCACATTTTGTTTCTCATTATGATTTGTAACAATTTTTTTTGACGAATGTGATCGTATTACTGTTTCTGTGGTGTCACGGCATCCAAAGAGAAAGTAGAGGTTACATTTTGTTCTACATTACTGCTGTTTTTATGGGGCACAGCGACATCAGGGGGAGATTAATAATGTAAGGTGGCTGTTCCTCACATAGAGGTGGGGACTTACTCTTCTGAAGAAATGGTTTCATTTTTTTATTGGTTGTGCATTTGCTTCAAAGTATTTCCTTCAGTATTGCTGGTGCGATACTTAAAACACTTGAGGAAATAGATAGTTTTGAGCTGTAGGGTTCAAGGTGAGTAGGGAATTGGGGATATATTGGAGACCCTGTAGAAGGTGTATGTGAGTTTTTGGTACTTTTCCGTTAACGGGGCAACAGCTTTTCTGGCCTCGTTTTAAGGTTTCCCTCATCATGCAACTGTTCAACCTGGTTGTATTTGCTTCACGTGTGAGGCCAAATATGGATTATAAAACAGACCAGCCACTTTTGTGGTTGCACGTAAGTATTGACTGCAGCTTCTTTTCATGTATCTCATTAGAAAGAGATGAGTGACATGTACTATTCCATTTACAGGGTAAAACCTTTTTTGGCCTCATTTTACTGTTACTATTTGCATATGTTTCTTTATGACTTTGTTTTGAATAACAGTAAATGTGAGTAGTCTGTTGCTAATGCCACAAATGAAAAGAAGCTGCAGTGAATACTTATACAACCATGAAAGTGCCTGGTCTGGTTTAAGATCGATACATGTGAAGCAAAACAAACAGAAATAGTTATTTTAAGGACTTCTCCTTGAAGTCATCGGGCAATGTCTGCTTGGTTGGTTATACATTGCTACAGAGGGAAAATCGATGCAGACTCCTGATCATCATAGAAATAGAGTTAAACACAACTCACCGCTTTTAAAAGTAGCAATTAAATTCCTTGCCGGTGGAGTCATCTTCTTACAATGCACTCCTTCACACATATTAAACACAAGAAAAAAGGTACGGTGAATTTCAGCACTTTGATTCATAATTCCCTTTCAGAAGAGGGAAATTTCACTTATTTGGATATTTTTGATACTGCAGACATATGCAAATATTGCGAACTAATGACAAGTTTCCTTATGCCAAAACCGTTAATGAGGCCAAAGAAGCTGTTGCCCCGTTAACGGAAAAGTACCGAATTTTCTTGTGCCACATGTCCTCTCCAGGATTTTTTTTCTTTGCTTGCTAGATGAGGGTCTGGTTCCTGCAACTCCTAATCAGGTAAGTGGGTACTGAAAAATGTTTGGCTGGAGACTTAAAAGAATGTAAACCCAACTGACATACATGTTTACTGGCCTAAAAAGAGAGCAGTACAACATAATAAATCCTTGGTGATCTTCAGTGAACACTGCACAAAAATTAAGATGACTTGACTGGCAATCAGTGTTTTGCAACAAAAGGGTAGTGTTATAGTAAGAATAGGTGAGCATCTAATATTAGACTGATGGATAGTCTGAAGTGGTTCAAACTTAGATGCTGATCTTCTTGGTTGCCTTAAATATTGCATTCCACAGGTGACTGTGGGGTTTATAAACCTGTATCCTTTGTGACAGTTAATCGCTCATTAACTCAGCTTTCCAGGCCTCTGAAGTGTGCTTCATAGGCTGTGGTTAAGAGACTGCTTTGCCTGAATATTGGAATATTTCATGTTTGTGGATGCAAGAAAGAAGAAGGGTGGTTGTTGTGGAAGAATCGTATTAACTTTTATACTGGCCTGCCATTTATATCTTCTCAGAACAGATAAAAACTCACAGCGATACAACAACATAATGAAAACAAGGGTACAGGACGGCACAACGAGTCCTCAGCTGGAACAGGTCACAATTTATTAAGAACAACGCTGATAATCCACAACAAAATGTGATGAATAAACAATAGTACAAAACGTAGTCGACAGTTTAGCGCTTTCATCTGGCTATGCAGACTTCCTCAGAACTGCCATTTAAAGTTCAACTTCCTTTTTATACTCAATTTTGGCACCAACCATTATTCAAACTCTTAAAAAGATATCTACCTAATTCCTGGTGAATGCAACTATAGTGTAAACAATACATACTAAATACTAACTAACACTATTCATACGAACCATATACACCAGTCATATCTTCTCAGAACAGACAAGGACTTTGATAAGGCACAGAGCCAGCTGAGGTCTGCAGTCATTTAACTCTGTTTTCTTTTCATTAAACATTTATGCATAACTTAGTCTGGTAAAGTATGGCTTTTTTACCCACTGTGGTTCACTTAAGTATGTGCAAAAGGCAGGGCAGACCTGAGAAAAGATGATTTAAGTCCAACGCAGAGGACTAATGTATGTGGGCGTATAGCGTCTTATTCAAATTTTCACATTGTTTCAGTTGGATACTTCTCAAGGCTTAACCTTTGGATATATTTATTGCTAGTTGGGGAATATAGATTTTATTTACATAATATGAGTTATACCTCTTTTCTTGTCAAGGAGTGCAAGTTCTGGTTACTGATTAAGTTAGAGATATTCTCCCAAGATATTACTAGCATTAGTTATACCTGATTACTTTCATATAGTGCAGGCTGTAGTTACAGTTTAAGTTAGAGACATTCTTCCAGGATTTTACTAGTATTAGTTATACCTGATTACTTTCATATAGTGTAGGTTATGGTTACAGTTTACATTAGAGATATTCTCCCAAGATATTACTAGTATTAGTTATACCTGAATATTTTTTCATGTAGATCAGGTTATGGTTACAGTTTGTCACAGATATTCTCCCAAGATATTACTAGCATTAGTTATACCTGATTACTTTCATGTAGTGCAGGCTGTAGTTACAGTTTAAGTTAGAGACATTCTCCCGAGATATTACTAGTATTAGTTATACCTGATTACTTTCATATAGTGCAGGTTCTGATTACACTTTAAGTTAAGAGACGTTCTCCCAAGATATTGCTAGTATTAATTATACCTGATTACTTTCATATAGTGTAGGTTATAATTACAGTTTAAGTTATTCTCCTAAGGTATTACTAGCATTAGTTATACCTCATTACTTTCATATAGTGCAGGTTATGGTTACAGTTTAAGTTAGAGACATTCTTCCGGGATATTACTAGTAGTAGTTATACCTGATTACTTTCATATAGTGTAGGTTATAGTTACAGGTTAAGTTATTCTCCCAAGATATTACTAGTATTAGTTATACCTGAATATTTTTATATAGTGCAGGTTATGGTTACAGATTAAGTTAGAGACGTACTTCCAAGACATTACTAGCATTAGTTATACCTGAGTACTGTCATATAGTACAAGTTTTGGTTACAGTCAAAGTTAGAGATGTTCTCCTAAGATATTAATAGCATTAGTTATACTTGAGCATACCTGAGTATTTTCATATAGTACAGGTTCGGGCCACAGTTAAAGTTAGAGATGTTCTCCTAAGATATTACTAGCACTAGTTATACCTACTTACTTTCATATAGTGCAGGTTCTGTTTACAGCTTAAGGTAGAGACATTCCCCCAAGATATTACTAGCATTAGTTATACCAGAATACTTTCATATAGTGCAGGTTCTGGTTACAGTTTAAGTTAATTGACGTTCTCCCCAGATATTACTAGCATTAGTTATACCTGATTACTTTCATATAGTGCAGGTTTTGATTATAGTTTAAGTTAGAGACATTCTCCCAAGATATTACTAGCATTAGTTATACCAGATTACGTTCATATAGTGTAGATTCTGATTACAGTTTAAGATAGAGATGTTCTCCTAAGATATTACTAGTATTAGTTCTGCCTAATTATTTTCATATAGTGAGGGTTCTGTTTGGAGTTTAAGTTAAGAGATAGTATCCTAAGATATTACTTGCATTAGTTATACCTGAGTACTTTCATATAGTGTAGGCTGTGGTTAGTTACAGTTTAAGTTAGAGATGTTCTTGTAAGATATTACAAGTATTAGTTATACCTGAGTATTTCCATATAGTGCAGGTTCTGGTCACAGTTTAAGTTACAGATGTTCTCCCAAGATATTACTAGTAACAGTTATACCTGATTACTTTCAAGTTCGAGCTGCTCTCCTAAGATATTATTTATTTATTTATTTTATTTTATTTGACATTTGTTAACCGTGTTAGTCCATCTGAGCCAATGGCCCGTTTTCAGTGGAGACCTGAGGAGAAAAGCTCCAGAATTACAAACACAAAAGGATAACATAACAGGCAATATACAGATATCAAGAAATACAGTGCATCAATACAACAAGAACCAAAATGTCATAGGCAGTAATCAGATTAAATACATGACTGTTGTAGGAAAAAAAGCAAACAACTCCTATATACAAATAGTACAAATAAACAGTGATAATATTGACATATCTTTTCCAAGTAATATATTGTAGTATTAACTAGTGAGCAGATTAGTGCTGGTTAATGAGATGTAGACAGGAAGAAAAAAGAGAGAGAGAAAGTTGCAGATTATGGAGGATTTTGGCAAAAGCAGGCTTTTGAGTTAAGAAAGTAGTGCTTGACTTCAGTTTTAAAACAGCTGGAAGTAGTGATGCTACAAATGTGCAGTGGTAGCCTATTCCACGCAAGGAACACTGAATGCTTATAGAGGAGTTTACCAGATGTCTTGTTGGGTTTATTGATGTTAAGGAGGTGCTGGTAGGAAGTACAAAGAGACCGAGTTGGGGTATAACGGGATACTAAGGTAGAGAGGGATGGGCAGGCTAGAGGTTTGTTGAGTAGGGAGTGAGTCAGCTGCAGCTGGGCAAGTAGTAAGAGCTGGGGCAATTCCAGCCATTGAAGCTGTTTCAGGGCAAAGCAGTGATGGGGTTTATAAGTCTGGTTACAGGCTAATCTGGCTATATTATTATACGATTGTTCAAGTTTGGAGAGCAGTTTTGACTGGAGATGACTAAGACAGAGGAGGCATGGCAGGATGTAGGCTTGGGCAATGGTGGGTTTGGAGTTGGGTGCAAGAATTTTTTTTTATTTCTATAGAGAAGACCCAGTTTCTGGTTAGTTTTTTTGATACAATATCGGATATGAATGTTGAATTTGAGTTGGTCATCAGTTATTGTACCCAGTAGCTTAGTGTGAGGTTCAGCTTTGATGAGGGTGTTGTCTCGTGAAGAAATTGTAAAGGTGGATTTCAGGTGGTGGAGAGTTTTGTGAAAAAAATAGTAGGAGATTAGTTTTTTGTGCGTTGTGTATAAGTTGATGCTGTCTGAGCCATTTTTATGGATGAGAAAGAGTTTGGGGTGATAGAAAGGAGTTTAGAGATGTTATCAGCACAAGAGATGAGAGTAGAGTCATCAGCATATTGTATAAGGGAGGTGTTACAGGAGGAGTAAAGATGATTGGTGAAGATGTTGAATAGGTGGGGGCCTAGTATTGAGCCTTGCAGGACACCAGTTTGGATGGGTAGCAAAGGGGAGCAAGCAGATTGCCACCTGACAGACTGAAACCTATTAGATACATAGCTTGAGAACCAGTGAATAGTAGAGGGGGAAAGATTTAGATCAGTAAGCTTAGAAAGTAACTTGGAATGGGAGACAGTATCGAAAGCTTTAGAGAGGTCGAGAAAGAGGCAAGATACCAGAAGACTTTTGTCCCTAGCTTCAACAACAGTGTGAGTGAAGAACAGGAGGGCAGTGGAGGTGCTGTGGCATGGCCTAAAGCTGTGTTGAGTGGGAGTCAAAACATTTTCCTTTATAAGTTGAGTTAAAAGCTGGTTGTGAATGCATTTTTCAAAGATTTTAGATAGGGGAGATAGGATGGCAATGGGTCCATAGTTGGAGGGCTCAGTGGAGTTACCACCTTTGTGAATGGAATGGTGTAAAATCGATCTGTTTATTAGAATAGAGACAAGTTAGGCTATGGACTGAGCAGAAAGTTTAAGAAAGGGGGGATTATCACAAGAGGGAGAACAAGGTTACTAGTATTGTGTAGCTAGCACAGCAGACTAACAGTCTAATGTTATTTAGCTGTTTATTATTTCACATTAGTACACTTTCTGAATCCTTCCGTAACAAGATATTTGCTTTTAAAACACTTGCACTGTGATTTTTTTTTGTCATATGCACATTTTTCAAAAATGTATCCAGTCTGTAAAGTTACACAACACTGCAAGAAAAATTATTGTAAAACATGTTTTCATTTTGGCAGTAGGATTAAGGTACTTTTGAAGAGATTTGCTAAGTATTGTTATTATGTTAAACTTAAAAAATACTGATTGTACAGAATTTAGTGCACAAAAATAAGCCCTTGTAACCCTTAAGGAGGGGGGAGCTTTGCCCCTCGCATCCCTTTACGTTAAAAACTAAGGTTGCTACTTCCTGCAGTAACATCACTCACCAAGAGTGATTTTCACACTCCAACACAGTCACAAATGCAAGCCACACAAATGCTGTATACTATCATGTTGAGAAATCATTGTCATGATCATAAAAATCAGAGATTCAACATCCATTTGAATAAAAAATGTGATTTTAAGTAGATTTCTTATTCTGTATTCACACAAAGTGCCAATCGCTCCACATCTCTCCACCTGCTTACTTATAATCATCTCGAAGGCATTTGGTAAGAGCGTGACTTGCTCTCCCATGACCACCACATGCAAAGACTGCTTTTCACACTTGAGAGACAGTTGAACATGCATTTTTTCACTGCCTGTGTACTGCCATTGTGATGTCATCAGTCCCTGGCTGGGAATGCCTCCAGGACAAATAGAAAAGCCACGAATGCTGCATGTATAGCTCAAAATATTTAATCAAAAGGAATTGCTTTATTTTATTATACTATATGGGTGAATCTTTTAAAAAAAACTATAAAATGTCCAACTGAGGTTGAAGGACAGAAAAAAAAAACATTTTTTTTACTCTGATTGTGCTGCTAGTGTGCATTTTAGTTCTGCCAGTAAATAAGAAGAAATATTAATAAGTTGCAAACAAAAGTCAGTGGATTTTGGACACAGTCTAAATATGAATGATGAAAATTGGGTGGACATGCAGTACCTGTAATAACACTTCTGTACTTATTATAAACCAGCATTTTCACAACAAAAAGAGAGACAAATTTGAGAAGTGAAGTTTATTTGTAAAATAACAAAGTGCTTCTTTAACAAATCATACTTTTTCTATGCAGTGAGGTACAGTATTTACAAACTGGTCAGTTAAGGTACAATACAAAGTGACAGCAAGTAGCTATAAGGTGCAGCAGGTGACAGGCCTTCTGTAGCAATATTACAGCCTGGGTTATTGTCTGCTAATAGTAATCTACAACTCCTAAGCCAGAAGTATGTCAGCAGTTAGATTACTGTACACATAAATAGCAGAAACACATTCCATCTTTAAATGAGAGTTTAATAAGACTCCTTGACATTATGAGAGATGACACCGTCTGTCGTACCTGACAGTGATAGTTGCGGTGAGACAGAAGGGACATCTCTATGTTGGACTGAGACCATCTTAAGAAGCCAAATGCTGACATATTTTTTTATCAGCCAGAGGAGAAGTTGTAGATAGCAATTAATAAAGAGCTGAAAGACTATCTGGGAGGGGAAGATGGGAAGAGTCAAGTGGGATACGTTGATTCTTCCAGTAGAACAGGGTGGATTGGGAAACCCAATTTGAAGGGGTATTTCAGAGCTACACGGTGATGGTGCTGCGGTAGTGTTGTCGCCTCACAGTAAGACGCTGTCCAGTTCGATTCTTAGCTAGAGTGTCCTCTGTGTGGAGACATGCGTGAATGGGCGTACCTTTGTTGAAGGTTGTGCGTCAGGCCTGGCAAGCCGGTATGTAAAAATCAACTGCCAATCATTAGCGGACCGGAGTTCCGCTGTGGCGACCCCTAACTGGGAAAAGCCGAAAGACACAAACATTTCAGAGCTACACACTTAAGACTCCTATACATAACACAAGCAGAAAACTATAATTCAGAGTGGAAAGGGATGATGATGCAACAGGGGGGAAGCTAAAGAAACAAAGAGAGGCTGGGATTTTGGATGCAGGCCTTTAAGAAGAACAACAATAATCATACAGAATATTATATCCATAAAGTAGCAGAAAGTATTCCAAGAACTAAACCAACATGGGAATGGAGAAAGGAGATCCTGCTGATAGGGATGACTGCAGTTAGGGATACAGACAATAGGCAAGAGAGGACTGGAATTTATTGGAGAAAACTGGCAAAGAAACCAAGGTATTGGGAACAAATAACTAGAGAGGAGAAAGATGATAGAATGGCAGAATGCCAATAACTTATTTGGACTACAGGTTAGAGATTGCCTTCCCTATCAGGAATTGATATCAGAGTATAGGCAAAGAGAAAGAAATAGGGTCCTAAACTAAAGACCAGCAATAGTAGAGTTTTTTAATAGAATCTAGAACAGAAGCTGTCATTAAAAAAGGAATAATTAGTAGAGCATGTAAAATATTGCATGATAACTATAAGAATCAATCACAGGAGGTTGGAAAGGATTTGGAAGAGAGACTGGATAAGCAATTCACAAATAAACAATGGGAGGACATATGCATGTCTCCCAAATATGTAACAAAATCTAGAAGGTTTAGGCTTTTTGCCTGGAAATGTTTAAATAGATATTCTTTTACTCCAAGTAGACTCCAGAGAATGTTTCCTGTGGCAGACAGCAAATGTTGGAGGTGTGAAGGGGAAGAAAGAGATAATTGGGGACATATTTTCTGGGAGTGCAGTGAGTTGGCGGACTTTAAGGATTCCCTGTGGGATGCACTGTTGGAGATAGAGGATGGGCAGATTGGTCTGATGAGAGAGATGATTTTTCTGAGCTAGAATACAGAATTGGAATTCTCTAGACATGGTAAAGCCTTGCTGTGTCTAATAATGGTGCCTGCCAAAAAGCAATTACTAAAAAATGGAAATCAAAGTCTAGACCAGCTTTATTAGAAGTAGTGAATATAGTAACAGAGATAAAACAACTGGAACTGAGATCTTTAGAAAAAGGTAGGAGCAAACTACATAGGAAAAAATGGAAATTGTGGGAACAGTACGTACAAGGGAGGAATGAGGTTTAAAAGGTGGCAGAACTTAAATGAGCTATGTAATGTTTGAGTGAGAAAGATTGGGTAGATTATAAGTGATGTAAAATGCTTGCAACTAGGACTCTGTCAGTGTGGTTTGTTTTCATTTATATAAATGTATGATTGCTTATGTTGTAAGTGATGGTTTAATAAAGATGTTTCTTGTTTAAAAAAAGGTAGGAATTAAATAATGTGTGTAATGTTGCTTAGGCTATATGATGTGTAGCAATATAAGTGAAGCATAATGTTTGTTATGTTAATATAGTTTGATTACTTTTATATGAATGTAAATTTGCCTGTGTCACAAGTGATAATTCAATAAAGGTGCTTGAAAAAAAAAAAGAAGAAGCCAAATGCTGAGTGTTACTTTTGAATTCCAGCAGCAAACGTGAATCCCAGTCTACAGGTTGGAGTGGTACATACATACAGGAAGGGGTGGTACATTATTCATGAAGAACACAGTGAGAGCATATTTAATTTCTGACAGCTTTTAAGTGTGAACCACCATGTACAGTGCCAGGGGATACCTTCTCTGGTGGTTATGAAGGATGCTCTTCGTATTTACGAAAGTTGTCATATGGGAATTGCAGTGGGGGTAGTTCCTTTTATTTAGTTGACAGATGGATAGAATGAGGAATTCCCTCTGTCTGACAGCGAACTTGTGTGAATTCCATTGTATTGTACTGTATAGGATGGTACTTTGTCAACAAAGCACTTAAGAGTAACCTGAAGGACATCACTCATGTTCTGAAGAAATAAATGAACAGGCATCTGAAACCCAGCATAAAGTGTGGGAATACAGCTTCTGTATGTTTAGCCAAGCTTAAAAATAAGGGTCAACCCTTCCTAATTATAAAAATCTTAAGAATATATGATTCCAAATCTGTGGTGGCAGATATTGCCTACATGAGGAGCAGATGTTTAAAATGGGGGAAGGGCAAAATGTGGTATGGTTGCTTACACTGATATATGAGTGTGCTTGTACAGTATAAGAGCTACACCTCTGTTTTGAGTAACAAAAGGAAACATGAAGGGAACCTCACTAAGTTCTAACAATCTGTGCAGGAATCCAAGTGTATAGTAGGTGACAAAGGGGTATGATGAAGGATACCCTCCTAATTTCCAGCGACTGACAGGTGAACTCCACTATACAGTGTTAGATGGTATTTTCTAATGGTGAGACACAGGAGTAAAATGGGAGGATGCCTATTGTAATATTCGACAGCTGGCATATGAATTTTGTTATATTGTGATAATTAACACTCTTTCCTTTGAGAACAGAACATTATAATAAGGAATGCCCTTCCTGAGTTCTAACAGCTGATGCCCTTCCTGAGCTCTAACAGCTGATGTATAAACCCCAGTATACACACTTGAGAGTGGCGTCCAGGTGTGGCGCAAAAGTAAAGTGTGCACCTATGATTGTCAAGTGTGAGATTGTACCTTCTTCTCCTAGTACAGATGGTCAAAATAAGTTACCATTCCTAAATTCCAGTTAATAACGTAGTCATTTTAGTGACAGAGGGCCTGTATCTTAGTGAATGTACTCCTGGATGCAGAGTGTGAGGCTGTGAGCTTCCTTACATTTATGGAGGGGGGGCAGTATTTACATGGTGATTTAGTCCTGATGTCAGATGGCAACTGGAGCCATTTCCTTTGTTTTTGTTGCTGTTGTTTTTTTGTTTTTTTTTTTTGTTGTTGCTTTTTTTTTAAGTTCTGCCTCAGCTACACTGTGACATGTATTTGTTCCCAGTAAGGACAAGAACCCACCAGCCCATTTGTTTCCCTTGGTGGGAAGGGAGGGTCAAGTGCTGAGTGAGATGCTATCATCCATTGTATAGTTTAAGATTTATTTTTAATGTATCTATGATTCTTGTCATCACTTCTATGGTAGTGCTTGCACATTTCTTGCCATCACTGTGACTTCCATGGTAATGCTTACATGTTTCTTGCCATCACTGTAACTTCCAAGGTAGTGTTTGCACATTTCTTGCCATCAGTGTAACCTCTATGGTAGTGCTTGCACATTTCTTGCCATCCGTGTGACTTCTCTGGTAGTGCTTGCTTCTTGCCATCACTGTGACTTCTATGGTAGTGCTTGCACATTTCTTGCCATCACTGTGACTTCCATGGTAATGCTTGCATGTTTCTTGCCATCACTGTAACTTCCATGGTAGTGCTTGCACATTTCTTGCCATCAGTGTAACTTCTATGGTAGTGCTTGCACATTTCTTGCCATCAGTGTGACTTCTCTGGTAGTGCTTGCACATTTCTTGCCATCACTGTGACTTCTATGGTAGTGCTTGCACATTTCTTGCCATCACTGTGACTTCCATGGTAATGCTTGCATGTTTCTTGCCATCACTGTAACTTCCATGGTAGTGCTTGCACATTTCTTGCCATCACTGTGACTTCCATGGTAGTGCTTGCACGTTTCTTGCCATCACTGTGACTTCCATGGTAGTGCTTGCACATTTCTTGCCATCACTGTGACTTCTATGGTAGTGCTTGCAAAGTAGTATGCATGCATACTTCCTTGCTTGCTTGCGTTGTGGTGCTGTCACAATCTTACCTTGGAACCAACCGCAGTCCCTACCACAGGGTAGGGGAACTTATGCTTACTGATTAACCCCCACCTGCCTTGTGCAAGCGTTACCAGTACCCAAGCTGTTAATTAAACTTGAGTTGTCCGGACCAACGTTAGTGCTTTATCCCTAAGCACATAGCTGGTATCTGGTTGCCCTTTCCATGTGAACTTTGTAGATTCTGAGTACATTTGAGATGAATATCCATATTTGAATGTGGCACCTCAGAAACAAACTTGTCTCCGAAAACGTATTACCCTGTTTAGCAACAGACTTAGTTAATGCTGTTTCTGATGCACTGTACTCACTCATTAAATGTTAAATGCTGTTTCTTCTGTTTATTGTATGCAACCCTTACCCATTGTGTTCACAAGTACCTCATTTGTTTTAGTAAATTACTTTTTCTTTAATTTTGTAAGACATGCAGCCTTCATAAGCAACAAAACTTCACAAATGTGAATATTATGTATTTAAATGTCATCAGAATCATAATTTTTACAGTTATTAGTTCATGGTTAAAAGTTTTAAAAGGTACATTATATTGATTAATCTCACTAACAGTTGTTTAATAAACTTATACCTGTACACACAGAACATATTTATTGCTTTGCTGTAGACATTAATATCATACATTAACTGACACCAGTGTTGAGGCAATGAGCCCATTTTTCTGCACAAGTACTGAACTGTATGTAGTTACATTTCACATTTCATTGTCCAATACTGATGGCCAAATTAAGCATGGTTTTAACAAAGTGTTCTAATCATAATAATGCGCATACATCTCTGCCAGTACCCTCAGTGCATTTAAAGTAAGTTAATGTGTTTCAAAACCTTGTATAGTATTGAAGCTAATTTGACTGGAATGTTTGACTGAAAATGATTCCATCAGTGAATGACCCGTCACAGATGGAAAGGGGTTTGGATTTTAGTTTACAGCTGTTGCTTTCAAAGTATAATTTCTGTGGAGAATTTTAAAGGGAATGATAACTACATTTCAACAAGCTGAAATATCCCAAACGTGGTTTGTCATTTTTTTAATCTTGCTGGCACATTATTAATGTTTAATGCCCAAGGCAAAGAAATCACACCTCTCCTATACCATCCATCCATCCTCAACCCCTTTTTCCCATTTTGCGCAGACTAACGTTTATTTCTTCCTAACATGTCTGGAGTGGGATTGCAGTTGTCATCCATATGTAGATGTTAAGATTTATCAGGCAGAAAAACGTAATCACAGTCTCCACAGAGAAATAAAAAACTGCTATAATTGGAGCACAATGTCAGAGCTGATAAATATCACATCCTTACCTTGTGCTACTTAAATATTTACAGAGATGGAGAACGGTATAGGTGAAGATATTGCTGCACTGCTAGAGCAAGTACAAGAAATGGGAACACACACACAAAAAGAAAAACGAAAGAAAATGGGAAGACGACCAAGCAGCAAAACAGTGCACCAAGGAGGAAGCGAGCACCATTGATTTTCAGCAGGGCATGGTGCTTGGTACCTTAAAAAGCAGACTACAGGATGTTTTAGGAAGGCTGAAGCAATCAGCTCAAGATTCTGTTGTAAGAGACATATGTACTACTTTACTAGAGGTAATATAAGCAGCAGACCAAGGCTTGTAAATGCCATGCAATATGCAATAATTTATCAGATTAATAAAAAAAATAACCATGTTGAGCCAGTTTATTGTACATAACCCCTGCAATTAACCTTTAAATTGCAATTCAGCCATGTAGTTGTCTCCCAAATAAAACCAGTTGACCCAGAATTAATTCTCTGCCATTTTGAAAAGAGGTTACTCGCTTTCTTGCTGGCTGAAGTATGAAGACTGCTGCTTTTTGCCATTATGCTAACTTTGGTCTACTTCCAAGCTGTGACCCTTTCTCATTTGCAGAACTGGTTCAAGAGGAATTTTCCAAAATGTTCTCTGTCCCTGGAGGTTGTTTATGTATTCCCCATTACTTGTATCTTGATGACAACAGGAAGATTTATTAATTCTTGTCTCCAATTACTAATTATTCCCTTTCCATATATGCAACATAATCTGATAGTGATCAACTCCTAACTGACTTCAGTTAAGTCAGCAGGTTTGCACTTAACTCATGCAGGGTTACCCAGGACTGTACATTGGTGCCAAGAATAAATTGCCTGCTCATTGCTAGGCACTGTTGTGCATTTTCTACCTGCACTCCTACCTATAATCTGTCCAGATTGACGGTTAGTGCCTCACTCCTACCAATACCGTATTTGGAAAAGCGTATGTTAGAACAATTAAACACCTGATCTTGTGTACTATCTGTTCAATTCACTTCATCTCCATCTTCTTGTAGGAAGAAAAAAAAATAAAAAAGGAGGTATGGGACTCCTTGAAGTTGACTACATGCACAGATCTGCAATCACAGAACTGTATACATATCTGCTGGTTTCATTAGATGCAAACATAGTGAAAATTTTAAAATATGAGAATAAGTCTGAGATGACTTCCCTGCTTACTTTAGCAGAAGCATATCAGTGTCAAGCAGGAATGGAAACCAAACCAGAAGTAGATAAAAATCAGGCAGCAAATGAATGTGCCAAAAAGCAAAAGAAAGAAGGATCAGATAAGAAGGCAAAAAATGTATAAAATGCATAAATATATTTGTAAGCATAGAAAACTCCTGGAACAACCTCATGTCAATCAGGATCTATTGCAGGAATGCTTAAGGAGAAGTGAGTTTAAACCAAAAGACAAAAGGCTAATAATGGCAGCATAGGATAATGGACTACATACACACGGGTTTACAAGGTCTATTGAACATGTGGGAGAAACAGATAAATGCAGGTTGCGTAAACAGAACTGGAAACAGTCACACATCTTGTTGCTGGGTGTGATACACTAATGGCAGAGGGCCTGTTTACTGAAAGGCATAAAATGTAGCAAGACTGTTGCTTTGGGGATTGTGCAAACATTACAATATTGAAGTGGAAACATGAGTCACAAAGCATTATAGAGAATGATGAAGTTTGTATCACATGAGATCACCCATTACCAACAGTTCAAAAAATAGATGTGAGAAAACATGATGTAGTCCATGAAAAGAAGACAAAAGTAGCACTTATCATTGAAATTGCTACACCCAGTGACTACAGTGTTTTACGTAAGGAGAGACACAAATTCATAAAATACCAGGATTTGTAGGCAGAAATGAGGGCAATGTGGAAGAAGGATCCCTAGACCGTTCCAGTAGTAGTAGGAGCAACGGGTCTCATAAAAAAGAATCTACTGTTGTATTTAGGTATGCTACCTATACGTGTAAGTCCATATGAATTAGAGAAGAAGTCAGTTCTGGGCACATTGTAGGTGCTGCGAAGAGCACTTTTGGCTAGCATCGAAGATTGAAACAATACTTATTGCATGAACTTTAATCATACTTTGTCTTAGGAATGGGGTCCATTCCCATCATGATACTAGAAACCCAAAAGACTTGGAGAAATTAAACTGGAAGAAAACACTCTACTTTTGCATTTCCTGAAGATGTGAACTTTTTGCAGCATAAATTGAATATAATTTGGACATGGATACAAGATATAGATTATCTGAAGTCGTAGCCTTAAGCTGTTCTCCTAAAAGATGTTTTATTTGAGGAAAAATATATATAAACAGGGAAATATATGATTTGGGAGCTAAAGATATTTTCTCCCCTAAGAAGAGCAATAACTTTATTAACACTGAAATAATTTTATTTCACAATTTGAATAAGGCACCTGGCAAAGTTCTTGACAAACAACCATCTGCTCCAAAACAGGCAGCCTGCTTAGAGACCTTGCTGGCAATCAGGATTTAAAAAGAAAAATAAGCATAAAGCCAGCTGGCAGTTTCATTTTGTGTAGCCAGTTCCGAAAAAAACAGCTGTAACTACCTAATTTCTTGCTGGTTAAGAATCCAGGGTGGGGTCAGCTTTTGGAAGAGGATGTAGGCCATTTCTGACCCAGCTGCTGAGACTTTTTAACTAACATGCATGGTGTATTAATAGAGTTCCATTTACAGGAGGTGGTGAAAGGAAACGTTTTATGAGTCACCTCACTCAAAAATATATGAATGAACTAGGATCTCACATTACTGTGAGCCTACAACATATTTGGTGCCTTAGATCGAACTGTAACCTCTGCCATCACATTACAGAAGATACAAATGGCTTAGCATTCAGGCATTCCTTAAGGCTGTGATCTTTGGTACCTCTGAGAACACTGAGACACTGTTTGAACAAGCTACCGAGAATTTACTAGTTGAGTAAGAGAACAAGTGGAACCCAGATGCATATGTGAAAAAATGTTTTATGCACTGTTTCCTTAGTACTACAGAATCTTCCCTTCCACAGAAAACCTTTCTTTAAGAAGTACCAAGGACCTGAGCAGAAAAGGAGGGGGTAACCATACTGTTCCAGTCCTCCATCAGAGAGGACAGACTGACTCAGATTTTTCCATTGTTTTGATGGCAGTCTTGATGAAAGCCATCTCATCAAGAACCAGCCACCAATTTACCACATAACTTGATTTTGCTGAAATATTCACCCACATTCTCCCATTCAATTCCCAGCTGGAGTGCGGGGAGTGCCTTCTGTGTGGAGTCTGCATGTCCTCCCCGCGGTTGCATGGGCGTTCGAAAGACATGCGTAAATGGGCGTGCCTTCGTTGAAGGTTGAACGTCGAGCTGCCACCTCGGCATTCTCACTAGCAGACCGGAGTTCCACTGTGGCGACCCCTAACCAGGAAAAGTCGAAAGACAACAACAACTCTACTCTGAAGATACACACTTCTAGATCAGCTGCATTCACTGACATGTAGAGGAAATCTTTTCTATAAACTATTTTACCCCCCTGCACCCACCACTTGATGACAGCATCCTCCACATCCCCTGCTACTTATATATTCTAAGTGCAGCATTACACACTCATGGAGAAAGTCTCTTCAGACTTTTTCTCTCCAGTCTGTTAATGGTACAATCTCAATGCATACAGTAGGGTTCGTAACGGGATGTAGTCACTGAAGTTGCTCTCGTCAAGTAGTCTGTCAGTAAGATAGGCTACTCTGCAGATTCTATCCCAACCATTTTTATATAATTGTTTTTTCACCCTGTGCAGTAACTCAGTTCCAGGCATCCCCGACTCACCCTACTCCAGTTCTGTCACCATTGCAATTTTGTTGTATTTTGTGTCTACTGCTGCTTTTATAAAGTATGATGACTCTTTTAGGCATGCTGCTGCTGAAGGACAAGGCACTGTGACATTGTCACGCTGGGGGTGTGCATCTTTTTGAGTCGCCCCATCCCCTGATCTTATTCTTCAGTCTGTACACAGGCAGTGTGTACTAGCAGGCATACCCATGTAGACTTTCTGTATGTATTAGTCTAAGGCAGGGGTGTAAACAGGTAACCCTAGGGCCACAATTTGACCCACCAGAGGATTTTATGTGGCCTATGGTATGTCCTACAGCAAACTGTTTTGAATGTCCAAATGCATATTGGACATGGTAATCTGCACCCCCCCCAAAATCTTGACAAGCATGGTAGGAGACCCCTGAGATTAAAAGGTTGGACAGCCCTGGTTAAAGGCATAGTCAGTATCCCACCATTGGTGTGCACATCTTTTTAATGATGTGCATTCATCACTGCCAGCAGGTGTGCATCAGGTGTCAGTGCTGCTCTTATGCTTCCCTCAACCACTTCCCAGAAAGAGACAGCAGGCCATCTGCTGCAGCACCTTATCTACCTCCCCCAGACCAATGGTTGGTCAAATCCCATTCATTAATGAGATTGTGCAGATGCCATTGTCAGTGGCTCAGCAGGTAGCAAATTCAACTTTGATTCTGGGAAGTTTAGAAAGTTCTAGCTTTTTATTTTATTTGTTAACTGGTGTGAAACACTGATGCCAATGGACCATTTTCAGGTTTAGATTCATAGCTTCATAGATTAGTACAGTTAATACAGATTAAGTAAACAGAGACAAATTAGTGTCACATCAGACATTAGGACATATTAGAAACATAAGCAAAAATACTCAATGAAAATTGTTAATACAAATTAAGAGATCAAAAACAAATTTATATAACATCAATGATGGGAAGATAATCAAGACAATTAATTACAACACTGGAGAAAAAAATGACACAATTAACAAAAAGCATAGGTGTAATAAGTACACATTTATTACAAACAAATGACACAATTAACAAAAGCATAGGTGTAATAAGTATATATTTATTACAATGGAAGAAGGGGGAAAAAAAAGAAAAAAAAATATTCAATCCCTACACTTGATGCTTGGATTAATTTTCCCCTGCTTACACTGTAGTGAAGCATAGAGAGTCTATAGTACTGCTGAATTTTCATCCTTTGGATAGACATTAAACCAAACTCTCGTGTCTGAGATGGTAGTAATTCAGGTGGGGTAAAAGCAGCCACTTTTTGAGAAAAAATATTGGCGGTTCTCCTGGTGTCCTGGCCAAATGTTCCCTAGCTATTATGAATACCACTTTGGATCTCCTCAGAAAATAGGATGTGTAGTGAGACTGAGTCAATAAAAGTAACAGACTGATTAAGAAACAGTTGGAACTGAACCAGTAAACCAGTGGGCTTGCTGTTTTCCTGATCATTATACTGGAGAAAAATTTGCAGTTTGGCTCATTCACTGAGAGTAGATTGCTTTAAACAAGGAGATGTTGTGGATTATTTCCAAAGTTATTCAAGAGAATTTTTTCAGGGTTCAGTTTTAAGTCCTGTACCACAGACCCCTCTTTAAAAAAAAACTGTTGTACCTTTGGATCTATTTCTAAAGTTATTGAAACAAGGCAATATGAAGGGGGCCCTTTAGCAATGAAGTATAACATGATATTCAAGGATCTTTCTAGCATCTAGAATGAACAATGGAGACCACTATTAAGCTCTTTAATCTTACAATTTATCTTGTCAAAAACATTCTGTATGTTGACCCTGAAAAAATTTGTTCCTTTAGTAACCCAAAAACAAGGACCTCAATGATATGGCCTAATGCTGGTTTCTGTGAGACAGTTGCCAGCGGATGCTGTTAAAGGATAAATGTATGACAGGTATTACATCATACCAGGGAACTGAAGGATATTTAGCTGGTGAGAAAAACAGATCAAACAATGACTTGGCATGGTGAATACAAGTCATGTTCTTACAATACTGCTGCAAAAGTCTTCTCAAAGATCACTTGTTGTAATGAATGTCTTATGCAAAGGAATCGTCGCCATTCAGGGATGACAGTTACGTTGGTAATGCTTAGCAAACTGTTGATGTGGAGACTGTAACTGACCCAACGTCCTTCTTCATATTTTGTCACTTTGAAAATGTCACGTAACTAGAACATTGTTCCTGGTTCATCCCTGAAAAGGGACAGTTGTTCCTTTTAGAACTCTTCTATTAATATAAGGAGGAACTTATACCAAAAGGACTAGTAAGGAAATTAAAAAGATGAATATGCATCCCCAGGCAGAAGTGGAAAATAATTATGTTTAGAGCTTGAACTCCTAGTACAGGTCCCCAAATTTAGGACCTGGCCAATGTTAGGGAAGCATTATTACTTGGTCCATTCGTCACCTTACAGATCTGGGCATTCAGTGACTTCGTGAAACCTCAGGCGAAGCTTTTCATGTTATTTTCTTCTGTCTCTACACCACACTCAGCGAGACATCATTCGAACAAACTCTAAAAAAAATACAGACTATTAGAAATTAAGTAATACAGATCTTTGACTTTTCAACATAAAAAAAAAACATTTTTTTCAAGTTGTCCCTCAGTAATATATCATTCAATAAGCTTCCTATTTTTCTTTGTTTACTTTCTAATTTTTTATTGACACAATCATTCGTACATAGTAATGCTGGTAATGTGTGGTAACCAAGATATTTTTGACATCTACCAATGATCCACACATGATGATACCCACCAGTGACACTTTACCAGCATACTCTTTTGCCTGTCAGTGGTCCACACTGGTGTACACTTATAATATGTAATACCACTGGGAGGGGTGCAGGTAGCACAAACCCAAATCAACCATGGATTAGCTGCATCAATCTTAATTGTTGTGCCCACTACTTACTAATAAGTTGTGACTACAGAAAGGATAAATTCCCCATGGTGGACCTCCTCATGGGGTGATGCAGACTTCTGCACTAGATAGGACAGGGGAATGAAATAGTCACTGGATTCGATTGTCAGGCTGGGAAGAATTTCAAAAAACAAAGGTAAATGATAATCAGTTGCCACCTTCCCATTTTCCATTAAACTTCCTTCTCTTGTTTCTCCCTCCCCGACATGTGCGCACAGACACATACACAAATGTGCACACACACTTTCACTGCTTTCACCAGGCACATCATAGCTATAATCAGTTTAGAGGATCACCATTTGGGGAGGGGGGTTGCAATAGAAACAGAGTATATGTCGAAAACCCTTTCAAACAGAGGAAAGAAATATAGACTCTACAAGGAAGGTAGACAGACAGGAACTGAACTGGAGAAGCAGGAGCTGTAAGGCAGTAATGCTAATTCCTGCACTACTGTGCTACCCTCATGTCCTCTACAAGACATCAAGAAAGTGGAGCAGACACCCCCTGGCACACCACCAACACCACCAACAGCATTGTTTATATAAGTTTGATTCAGATGTACAACCAAAGAAACATTTAGGAATAAATACTGGTGTTATCCTAAGTAACACCCAGTCCTCATGAAAAAACAATGACTGATTATTGTGAACAGAGAGCCTATAGCCCAGCATTACTGTAGCTGAGGTAATATTCACAAGAAACAGTGTTTTCAAGGCAAAAGTAGCATCTGGCTTAAATGAAGTCCTCATATACAACTCGTATACATGATATTTAGGTGTTAAAACAATACAGGGTCCTTAGAAGAGAGTGCTACGTGAACAATGTCTACTAGTAATAATAGATCTGATGTTGTCAGTCTTCATCCATTATTGACTTGTGGGTATGGCTCCTAACCTCAGAACTGATCTGGCCATTATAAAGCTCGGGTCAGCCAAAAAAATCTCTCGAGCTGCTAGTCTACCCAGAATACACTTCTCTACATTACCTCAAATCTTGTTTGCCGCTCTTGCGAAAAAGACGCATCAGCTGACTCTCTCATAGCTAAGTATTTTATAATACTTTCTTGATACTTTTTCCAGTTAAAGTTTTCTCTTATTGATCTACCCTTGAGTGAGTGTTTCCCTTACCCCTGGTGTTTCTTTTCCCTACCATCGCTGGCAGTCTCTTCTTTCTCTTTACCATTTGGTAACTTTACTACCATTGTTGGTAGGTTTTCTTTCAGTTTTCTTTGTGTGAGTGTGTGTTTGCTTTCTTTCTGACCATCTTTTCTGTCCTTCTTCCTTCTATTTCCCTTTCATAGAAAATGGCAGAAAAAACAAAATCCTCTGCAACTGGCTTTAAAAAATGTTCTGAGTGCAGCAGGAAAATTCCAAACTCAGATAATCATGAAAAATGCGTGAATTGTTTGGGTGTACCCCATTTGAGTGTGGATTGCTCCATCTGCCAAGGTTTCACTAATAAAACCTTGGCAGAAAGAAAGAATAAACTGATTCTCAAAGGGCTCCTTAAAGCCCCTTTCAAGGAAGCCTTGTCCGAGGTTGACCAGTTTCCTCTGGCCTCTGGATCCAAGTCCTCTCATTCAGTGCCGACATCTCCATCGGCACCAGTTGTCAAGAAACACAAGCATGCTTCCAAGGGTTCATCTTCGGAACCAAAAGTTAAGGTTCCAATGCTCTTGGAGCAGACAAAATTGCCAGCACCATTTTCACTGGTGCCCTCTACACCGGCTACAACAACTGTTCCTAGCATAGCGACTACAGCTCTGACCTTGACCACAGCTCCAATGTCAGTACCATCTACATCTCTAGCCAGTTCAGTGCCCATTTCACCCTTGGTGCAGACGGTACCAAAATTATTGTTGTCCTCAGAACCCAGGTCTATTTATTCTCCATCCTTGAACCCATTCTATGGTTAGCTCCCCCATTCATTCATGGAAAGACCCGAATCTCCTTCTGGTTTATCACTGCGCTCCACCAGAAGTCTTTCTGAGGCCGATGCTGTTAGGTTGGTGGATCAGATCTTGGTAGCCCAGGGTCTTCTGTCCTCTTCTCAAGCCCCTCTCCCATCTGGTGCAGTAGTTTTTTCTCCATCCACCTCTACATATTCTCCTCCTCTAGCCTTGACGTAGGCTTCAGAGTTTTTGACATCAGCATCCCAGGTACTGATAGCTTTGGCGCTGACAGCACTTCTGTCTTTGGCACCGAGTCTAGCCCTGGCTCCCTCAGTGCCTTTGGAACCATTGGATCCCTGGGACCATGTCTTGGCCATCAGGCTGGGGGGATTCAAGCTGGCTCAAAGTTTTTCCATGGAGCCAACCGGGTCCCTTTTGGCTGCATCTGTGGTGGACCCTTCTTTGGTTCTGGTCTGTCAGATGGGGCTCTTGGGGTGGGGTGTGACCCTGGTTCTGAGTTTGTCTGTCTCAGTTCTGGGCTCCCATCCCTCCTCGGGGGGGTCCTGTCTTTCAGGCTATGGAAAGGGCTTTAGCCACTGCATCTCATATAGCCCCTGGGTTATTGGAGTCTTCTCCTGTGACCCCAGGTTCTTCAGTTCAGCCACCAACCTCTACCCATGGACAGCATGCACCATGCTCGCAAGACTTGCCTTTTAAAGGCACTCCCTCTTCTGAGTCCTCCTCAGATATCCCCACTGAGGAGCCCCTCAGAAGAGATCATGTAAGAGGAAATACCATGATTCTCCTGAAGAATCCATCACTGATGATATGGATTCCGATGAATGGGAGGGTTCCCTATAGTCACCCCTGGAAGATGTCACCTTTGGAGATATTCTGGTGATCCTAAAACAGAGGGGTGATTGGAAGTCCAAAGACCCTTCCTCGGAGGAATCTGTGTACTTGCAGGCCTTTGGTGCATGCCCATCTACCTCCTGGGTGACATGATCGCTGACAATTTGATTAAACTAATTGCTCAGCAGGCTTGGAAGGCTCCTGATACCGTGGAACCAGTTCCCCAGAGACCGGACAAGATCCTTACTGCTTCAGAAGACCAACCACATTGGGCTAAGGGCTTGATAGTACATGCCATGGTGGTAGTGGCCACCATGAAAAAGAACTAGCCAAGGAAAGTTCTACTGTCCATCCCCCAAACCATGAGTCCAGGACGATGGACAGATTTGGGAAGTGGGTCCATGCATCATCGACCTTCTTTGTCAGGTCCTTGAACTTCTTGGCACATTTCACAAGGCTCCAGAGGGATCTGGTAAAGGAGTTGTCAGATACCCTGGTGGGAGCTGTGGCTGAGGGGGTCCAGGAAAATGTGGCCTCCCAACTAGTTACCCTGGAGCCTATTTCAAATTTATCCATGAGGCTCATTGAGCATGCCACTGAAGGAGCGACCAAGTCAGCAGCTTCAGGTGTTGCAATTCGGAGACACACTTGGATGCGCCTGTGCAAGTTTGGGGAACCATTCAAGACTTCCTTTGTCCATACCCCCTTTGACAGGTCCTTCTTGTTTGGTCCCAAAGTAAATTAAACTCTGTTCAGGTGTGAAAATGATGGAAAGACTGTCTGCTGTGGGTATACAGTTTTCCACTCCCCAGCGCAATCCTACTGCAGGAATCAAAGGAGTAGAAAAATGTGGTTCAAGAAGTCCCAGAAGCCTTTCCAGGACACATGTGGCTCGGACTCCCCTCGGAGCAGAGGAGGAGTTATAATGGAAGATGCCGTCCCAGAGGTGGGGTTTGGTCTGCCCAAATCAGGGTTTCAGGGACTCGCTCTCTGGTCAACCCATTCAGCGCTCCTGAAGGGCAGCCCAATTGCTTACCTCTGGAAGCAGTTGGGGAAGGTTTTCCTTACACCCAAATGCCTGGTGACATATAACCACCAATGCCTGGGTGGTAAGTATCATTTCCAGAGGTTATCTAATTTCCTTCACCCTTTACCCAAGATCCCCAGCAAGACTCTCCAATGTTCCACCCAATCAGAGAGTGCAAGCAGCAATAGAAATACAAAACCTGCTAGGAAAAAGAGTCATCCAAGAAATCCCATCAGGCCAACTAGGATCTGGTTTTTACTCAAGATTCTTTTTAGTGCCAAAGAAAATGGAAGACTGGAGGCCAATTTTGGATCTCAGTGTTTTGAACAAGATCATCCAACAAGTAAAATTCTGTATGGTCATGGTTCAGTCAATTTTCCCTTTCTTAGAGAAAGATGATTGGATGTGCTCTATCGACTTTCAAGACGCGTATTACCACGTAAAGGTGGGCAAACACTCGAGAAAGTTTCTCCACTTCCAAATGGGAGCCAGTCATTTCCAATTCAGAGTGCTGCCATTTGGTCTCAGCACAGCCCCCAGGGTGTTCACCAAATGTATGGCGGCAGTCACAACACAACTTTGGCTGCACGGATTCCGAGTGTTTCCTTACTTAGATGACTGACTCCTAACCACTTCCACCAGGCATCTACTTCAAACTATGGACTACATTCTGAATCTAGCCCTTCAGTTGGGCATAACGGTCAATCCTACAAAATCTCAACTAACTCCTACACAGGACATGGAATTTATCGGAGCTCACCTCAACACTGTCTGTTGCATAGCATTGCTTCCAAAACACAGATTACAGAAAATTTAGTCGCAGATCCTTCCTCTTCACTCGGACAAAACTCCTGCTTATTTAATTTTGCAGGCATTGGGTTCCATGGCAGCAGTGATCACATTGGTTCCATTGGCAATGTCTCACATGAGACTTCTCCAATGGTTACTTGCAAGCCAATGGACTATTCTAACCTATCCCACAAACCATTTGGTTTTCATAGCCAGTCGATGCAAGAACGACCTATCCTGATGGATGCACTCAGAGGAGATTTTTCTAAGCCGTCCCTTTGTGCACTCTCAGCCCAAGGCCATAGTGACCACTGATGCTTCCCAGATGGGGTGGGGGTGGAGCATTATTTCGGGAAGACAGTCCAAGACACTTGGTCCCGCTCCAAAGCCAATTTGCATATCAATCTTTTAGAGTTAAGAGCAGTGCTTCTGGCATTGCAAGCATTCCACTCTGCCTTACCTCAAGGAATGATAACTATACAGTCAGACAACATGTCAGTAGTCTGGTACATCAACAAACAGGGGGGAAACAAATCCTATCCATTATGTCGAGAAGCCCTTCGAGTGTGACAATGGGCTATAACTTCTAATCACTTTCTGATAGCAACACACATCCCAGGAAGTTCAAACATGATAGCCGACAAACTGAGCAGATGCATCCTCATGCCTCACAAGTGGTCTCTGAACTCCAGAGTAGCGAAGGACATCTTCCTTCGCTGGGGCCAGCCTTGTTGCGACCTTTTGCTTCACCCCTAAACAACAAGTGCAGAAGCTACTTTGCCCTAATTCCCCCTCAGAGGAAGAGCCCCAGGGATAGTCTTCTCCACGATTAACCTCTGGGTCTCCTTTATGCCTCCCCCCTTCCCTCTGATCCCTCTTTTTCTAAAGAAAGCAGCTCAGTTAAGAAGCAAAATGATCCTCATTGCTCCCTACTGGCCTTGACAGATATGGTTTCCCTTCCTCTGGCTTCATGTACTACATTGCCCTTGGATTCTTTACCCATTTCCAGATCTCTTGTCCCACCCCCAGGGACTAGTGCATCCCAATATTCAGACTCTCAAGCTGACTGCTTGGTTTCTCCAATTCTCGTAGTCACCAGGCATAATGATGTTCCTTCCTCCACTTGACGCATTTTGTTGGCATCCCACAGTCCATCCACTAGGAGTTTCTACTTTAGTAAGTGGAAGAGATTTTCTCTTTGGGCCTCTGATGAAGGTCTAGACCCCTTTTCAGCGCCAGTAGATTCTGGATTCTAACTGCCATCTTTAGTAAATGAGATTTTGCTTCTACTATCAAGGTTATCTAAGTAGCTATTTCACATTTCCATAATGATATTGTGGATTAACCTATAATTTCTCACAGACTTTGTAAGGTTTTTCATAAGGGCACTATCCGTCTAAAGCCCCCGTTCAAAGACCCTCTCCCACCTTGGGATCAAACCTTTGTATTACAGTCGCTTACTGCACCTCAATTTGAACTTGCAGTGACTTGCGATTTAAAATTCCTCTCTTGGAAAACATTGTTCCTTAAATCTGCCACTACGGCGAGGCGCGTTTCTGAATTACAGGCTGTATGCTCTAAAGCTCCATACTTGGTTTCCACAAAGACAGAGTGTCACTAAGAATGAACCTTACTTTCCTTCCTAAAGTGATATCAAAGACCAATATTAACCAGTCTATAGATTAGCTATAGTCTTTCCAAAATTTCCAAATAAAGGCGAGTACTGCCTGTACCTTCTGGATGTACACAGGCAATTACGTTTCTATCTTGACAGAACTAAACAAATAAGATGATCAGACCAATTATTTGTGTCCTTTTCCAGCAAGACTTTGGGCACACCTGTATCAAAAGTGACTATTTCCAAATAGTTAATTAATTGCATTTCTTTCATTTACGAGGAACTGATCTATGGCGACATCAGCTGTTTTTCATTCCAAGACTTCTATGTCAGAAATTTGCGCAGGGGCTAATCCACATACCTTTATTTCTCATTACAAATTGGATATGGTCTCCAAGGGAGAGCCTCCTTTAGTTCTATGGTTCTCAGGAATATTCTTCCTTGAGGCCACCTAGGATATAAGGTAGCTGGGAACTCTATCACACAAGTCAAGAACAGATGTAAATTGACAACATCAGATAAAGAAGTTATGTCGTACCATAATGCTCCATCTGTGTTGTCGATCTTCATCTATTCTTGCATCCCTCCCACCTGCGCCCCCCCCTTTAGACTTCTTGTGGAGTGACATCCTGTCCTGGGTTCTTATTCTTAGGGATACCTTGGACAAGGCTTCTGTCATAGTCTATAGAACTCCCTTTTTTCTGCATGATGGCAAACTCAATCTGAAGTAATGTACAGAAGTGTATTGTGGGTAGACTGGAAGCTCGAGAGACTTTTTTGGCTGATGCAAGTTTTATAATGGCCAGATCAGTTCCAAGGATTGGAACTGTACTCACAAGTCAAGAATAGATAAAGATCGACAAAACAGATGGAGCATTATAGTAAGACATAACTTCTTTTTTGGTTGCCTTTGTGCATGTCAGGGTTAACCCTTTCTCGCAAACTGGAAGATAGCCATGTGTTCTGCATGAACTTTAAATGAAGCATAAGCAAGTCCATTGTTCTGTTGTATGTCAGAATCCTAGACTGTCTTGTTGCATAGAATCTTGGAAGACTTGTAGAGCTTGTCGAGAAATTTGATTTACAATTGTTACTTTCTGTAATTATCCATTTTCCATGCAGACTTAGTTGTTAATATGACCTCTATACGCCAGCATGGAGGAAGCCATCATGATGTGTTGATTCACTTTCAGATTCTGAAAGGATACACCCTTCTGAAAAAGGCTATGCAGAAACACAACTAAAGAATAATGAATATGTTTGGCCAGTGCCTTGGCATAAAGGGATAAAGCCCAACTATGGCCCGGGTGACCTTGGATTTATTAGCATCTCTAGTGTCTGAGGTGCTGGCAGGGAGGGGTGGATCCCATCCCAGGGGAGAGGACACTCCCTGGGAGGCTTGTTCCATAGAGGGGCATAGCCCTTAGATATAAATAAGTAAATGCAGGGGAAGGGGGGAACCAAGGCATAGGTCATAAATGAAAAAAATCCCCCAGTTGAATCAGTCAATGGCATGACCCCCAGGACATCTTTAGGTTCTTCTCTGGCCCCAGCCTTAGAAAGGAGATAGTGCAGGAGGTATAGTTGTGGCTGGTAGACCCAGTGATGGACAGGAGAACTGGGTGAAGCTGGAAAGAATGAATCAGAAGGGGAACAAAAAAAAGTATGAATATGTTTGGGTAAGGCAAGGGGGATGAGGCACTCAGAAATATATGTTTGATTCTAAATAAACAGCATTTTTTAAATTGTCCTTATAGCTTTGGGTATAGTTGAAAACTGTATGTTTTTTACTTCTTTTATTAGTTTCTAACAGGACAGTTGGGTGCGACACAGGCTGCGAGTTTTGGGAGTACTGTGACCTGAGGGGTAATTACAGATAATGTGATTGCAGCTTCATTACTGGGGTCTGGGGATTACTGATGTCAACTACCCTGAGGTCTGTAGGACATTTTCAGCTGAGACTATCTGGATTGTCCTTAAATTTTTTTGTTATTTTTATTAACATCCTACAGTAATTGACTGCATTACTTCCTGACTCTATTTAGACGACACAAACAAAAAAACAGCTGAATAACTCGAAGACCACACACCACAGTCTTGCTGCTTTCCTACAGTAAGTTTTACTTGTGCCTTTAAACTGGAATAATATATAAAAGTAGACCTAGGCATTTGAATTTTTTTTTTGCTTTGAATAATTTACTAAGAATTGTTTCATTTTGACCAAAATGTTTTTGACTACTATATAACCTAATTCTGTGTCAGAAATGGTGACATGCGCAGGGCAGGCTGTTCCATTCTGTGTGTGCCTATTTTAATTTACTTTTTCTTCCAAATGTAATTCATCCATACCACATGTCATCCCCATCTACACATGCTATGTAATTACCCTTAATCTAATATTCTTTTTTTTTAGATCCCCACATACGGTATGTAACCCTCTGATACTGTGGTATGGAAGTAAGGGGAGAGTAGCAGGCAGATCTTACCCCATATCAGAACAAAAAGCACATTACAAGACACATCCCTATACAAGACCTGACTGTGACCCATACAACACAAGTTTAATTAGTTTTCTAAATGCTGGAGGAGCTGGGGGGGGGGCCTTGTGTGGTTTATGACAGCTGGCATATCCCAAGGGAGGGACAGGGAAGGGTGCTCACTCAGGCACACTCCCATGATTAATCACTGGTGGAGACTAGAGACATGCAGGGGTGTTTTTGTAAGGGTTGTATGGCATTAGCTTAGTCTTGCACAGAGGTGTGGACAATACACCACAGTGCCATTGCACTCCAGCCCCTTGGACAATATATAAGCACATGGGGAGTTAAGTTTAAAGAGATAAACACTCCCCTGGTAGTAGTGTGATGCTACATCAGAATGCATTGATCTCCTCGTTAGCTTCAAGTGCAGTTGAAGAAAGCCCAGGGGAGGATAAGTGGGTTCAGTACACTAAATGGGCGAGGAAATGCAGTGTTAGGAGCTGATTGTTGGCTGTGGAGAAGCCAAAAAGTAAAGCACTATAAATACATTGTAGTACAAATCACACAGAGATAGTCTTCCAAGGAGCTGGCTGCAGGACATCCATGAACTCTTACATACCCTTCTTGGTCCCATTATACTCTTAGTGCGGCCATTCACCTGCCTAATGCATTCTGCAGGGAAACAAAACTTGCAGATTACCTGAGGCATATGATTCATAAGGTTTTTACTAAGTCATCTAAATGAGGATCATAAGTATGGCCTACACCCCTTAAGAGAGGGAAACCTCTGTGTTTAGAAGAATCAGAGATGAAGTTCTAGACTTTTTTCTGTATTGGATGAAGAGATGTTTAACAGATCTCTTGTCTCTGTTCTCCAAGGCCAGAATGGTGGAGAACAAGGAGAATGAAACAGAAGTTACTGGAAAATGCTATGCCCTCCTTCTGGCTCCCTGCTGAAATTGTTGGCATTCGTATTGCTGAGTGCTGATAGGCCAAAAAAAGACCAAAACTACAAGAAAAGAGCGAATCTTGAAGATCACTCTTTTCCTTTAGACTTCTTTTTTTGCATGGAGGTTGCCCCTTTGCACCCCCTGACCTTATATATATATATATATATATATATATATATATATATATATATATATATATATATATATACCAACTAAGATCACCATACCTCAGAGTAAAGGGAATGTTCCAGGAAATGGCCTTCTCAGATTTGGTATGTTTAAGTTTGCTTTTTTGGCCGTTCAGTCTCTGTGTTTTGGGACTTGCTTTACCAAATCTCGAAGATCACTCTTCTCCTTTAGACTTCCTTTTTTCAGGGGGGGGTTACCCCACAATACCATGTTGATCCTGTTGAACCTTACTGTGTCACTGAATAGGTTATTACTAGAGACACCACAGGCTGTACAGTAAGAAACACTGGTGCCCGGTATGAAAAAACTGTCCTGATGAACAGTGATTCTAACCTCTTTAATGCCAAATAGATATACATAACATACTTAAAATTAATACCCAAGTTTCATCTGTGGTAGGGAATGAATCACAATTTATTAACAAAACAGCTCAAAACATGAAAAATCTTTTTGAAAAAGATATATAGTTTTGAGATCCAATAAATTTAAAAAGGTATGAAAAAGTGTGGGAATTGTAGTCAATTCCCATATAATTTAGAAGGAGACTTTTTGAATATAGTTTACAATAGCAGAATTAATATACATTTAAAGGATTGCAACTGCTGTACAAAATGGGTTGCTTATATTGCAAAGTGTGTAGTTTGCCCTAGTTTTTATATAGGCAAGCATGAAAGACATTTAAGAAGGAGAATTTATAAGCACAAATTAGATATCAAATCTGTGTAACAATTCATTATTTAAACATTCAGAAAATTGTGGTAATTTTAAGGGTTTCAAATTTGCCATTATAGATGTGAGTAGTCCTGACCCTAGTGGGGAATGCTGGGAGACAAGGCTAGAATACAGTGAATTATTCTGGCAGCTAAAATTAAACTCAGCTTCCCTCCGGGTCTGAATGAAAATGTTTCTATAGTTCCAGTTTTAAAATTTAGAGCAGCAACTTTGTGACACCTATCAAACACATTATTTTTAGGATGTCAACAGACTTTTGCTTCAGCAGTAATGACCGTGTTCGAATGTTTAACATTTTATATATTTCTATATGTTTTTATATTTATTATTTATATTTACTGTATATTTACAATTCATAAATATTCACAATTTATAATATATTATTACTGACACACATACAATATATTGAGTAAATTCAGTAAAATTACTTGGGTTGATAATTGTTTATATGGTTTAACTCTGATCATTTTTTTTTTGTTTTGTTTTGGTAAGTCATTAATAAAACTGCATGTATGTATTTGGGCATGTATATCTTTAAAATTAGGTATTCTGTGTAAATAAATTATTCAGATGAGAGGGTTTGTAATGGATGTAACTTGTTAGAGATTAGTTCTGAGGAAGTCTTTTGTTTTTGAGATGAGAACGCTATATCTTAACTTTAGTGTTAAAAGTGATTTGGGGAGCAATTTATGGGATTGTGTTGTGTATTTTATACCTCCGTTCACATTTACTTATTTACAGTTCATTTGGACTGATTTTTATTCTAGTATAGATGGCATGTACACAGTTGTGAAGTTGAAAAGTACAAATTTTCAAATGCGATAATGGCTAAGCTAATACTTAACCCCAAGAAAAGTATCATTATAATTGGCTGCTATATACCTCCTGGGAACAACACTCCCATACTGGAGACCTTACTTCACTGGGCATCCGAGAACCTCCAACATGAAACTATCATCCTGGGGGACTTCAACATTGATAGGTAAACCTGCAAATCTTACTCCCCCAACAACCTTCACTAATCTCTATGGTTTTTCCCAAGTCATCCAATATCCCACTAGAATTTCTAAATCCTCCAAAAGACAGTCAATACTTGACTGGATTCTGACAACTAGGCCAACATTAATCAGTCAATCTGGATGCCTCTCTGACAGCCTAAGCAACCACCTCCCAACTTTTGTAATAAGACATCGTGCCTATCAAGAAAAGCCCATTAATTACCAGACAATAAGAAACAGGAAAAACTTCAACCAAGTTAGCTTTATTAATGTACTAAAATCTTGTAACTGGTCTCCCCTTAAAAACCTCAACCTTAACAAAGCTGTACAATGCTTCAACTCTACCTTCTTAAACATCCTAAACTCCCAAGCCCCTCCCAGAACCATCAGGGTAAAATCCAACCATGCCCCCTGGATGAGTAAAGAGACTAGGACTCTTCTAAAATCCAGAGATAAAGCCTAGGCCCACTGGCACCAAACCAGTTCACAGACAGACAAGCAGATATATCTTAAACTCTGTAATATATCAAAAAAAAATATGTTAAATTTGATAAAATTAACTACTACCATAACATACAAACCAAATACCAAACTAACCCCCAAAAAGTCTGGGCAGCCATTAATAACATTATCCATCCTGGAAAATCAGGAACTTCCACTCCAACCATAACTGATAATTCCCTCAATGTTGCCACAGCTTTTAAAAAATTCTTCACCGAATCCATTATTGCTCTTGCTAATGCACAAAACTGTCCACCCCTGAACCAGCTACCTATGTATCAGAATGATATTGAAGGCTTAACATTCCAACCTGTCTCGACAGATTTTATTAAGAAACTACTGAAAAAACTAAAACCTACCACCTTAGCTGCCGACAAACTGCCAGTAGAATTCCTGAATAAAGCTGCTGATGCCCTTACCTATCCTATATCCATTCTTATCAGTCATTCTATATCCAAAAATGTAGTTCCCGAAATCTGGAAAATTTCATACATTATACCTCTCCACAAAGGGGGTAACCCTTTAAAGAGTTAACTATCAGCCCATAGCAATACTGTCACCTTTGTCCAAAATATTAGAAAGATGTGTACACTCTAAACTCATGGACTATCTCAGCACTCACAACCTTCTCACAAACACTCAGCACGGCTTCAGACCTTACCACAGCAACACAACTGCACTTATGCTATTCACCCACACAGTAAATAACCACAGAAATAATGGCAACTATGTCTCCGCTGTCTTTCTTGACCTCTCCAAGGCTTTTGATATGGTCAACCATAACAAGCTGATGAACTTCCTTTCCGAACTAAATCTTAGTAAGACTACCACGTCCTGATTCCAAAGCTACTTGTCAGGTAGGCAGCAAGCAGTTCAATGGAGGCAAGAACTCTCACCTCTATTACCTGTCACTGTAGGAGTTCCCCAAGCCTCCATTCTTGGACCTTTACTGTTTTCTGTCTAACCTCCATACTTCTACTCTAGATACCTCAGTCATCCAATATGCGGATGACTCAATACTAATCTGCTCCTCTCCTTCCTTCCAAGAACTGCAAGCCCAAACACAAGCCTCCTTCCTCTCCACCATGGAACAATGGCTTACCAGCTCCCAATTAATACTTAAGCCCAATAAAACCAGTCTACTCATCTTTCGTCCTACTAATCACTCTTTTCCCCCACCTTCCTCTTTTACTATCCTTTCTAACAACAAAACCATCTCTCCAGTCACACACATCAAACACCTAGGCATAGAAACTGACTGCAACATGAAATTTGATACATCTCGCTCACCATAAAGAAAGTACACAAAAAACTGGGGGGACTATATAGAAACAAAACATTCCTCACAAATCATACCAGAGCTAAAATAGCACAAACCCATCTCACCTCCACACTTCTATACACCTCTCCTATCCTCACCAATCTCAGAAAATCAGAATTATCCAAACCTGACACCTGCTTTAACAAAATTGCACAATTCGCCAAAAACAGCCCCTAAAACTCACCACTGCACTGCCCTTAAACAACTCAGCTGGCTTGAATTCCCCCATCTCCTTCTATATAACCAGTTCATACTAACCTATAAGATACTCTACTACCCCCCCCCTAAAAAAAAAAACAGCATTACAAAACCTAATACACCTTCAGACCAGTACTAGGGTTCTTCGCTCCAACAACAAACCAGTTCTTCAGGTCATTAAATCCAATAACTCTGCAGGGGCCTTCATCTAATCTAATAACTCTGCAGGGGCATCCCTCTACTCTAATAAATCTGCAGGGGCATCCCTCTACTCTAATAAATCTGCAGGGGCCTCCCTCTATTCTAATAAATCTGCAGAGCTTTTCTCCCCGGGCCTCCGCTGAAAAAAGACTTGTGTCCATAGCTTCATAGGTTCATACTAGGCTATCTGCCCTAGGGCATTTATAAGCCTAGCCAGAGTGTGTTTGGCTTTCACCACCCATTTTAAATGAATTTTGCTATGCCCTTTTTCGAGGTTAGTATACTGTGCCTCTGTCTAACAGTGACACAGAAGTGATACCCAGGGTAAACCTACGATCTCCCATCCACTCATCAAGATTCCTCTTGAAGAGAGTCAATAAGGGACTCTGCCTAACCTGGACTGGGATTTTATTCCAGAGTGAAGGGAGCCTCTGGGTTATGAATCTGTCCCTCCAGCATGTCCTATTTATTTCAGTGCTGAGGTTCAAGTCTCTCGAGCATAGCTCGATGGGATTTGGATTTTCTGAGGTGCAGCATGTCCATTAATTCCGGGTTGGACATGGCTTTATACGTCAGGCACAGATCGCCTCTGAGCAGGCGGTATGCCACTGAGTAGAGCTGGAGTTTCCTTAACCGGGCAGCATATGGCATCTGTTTGAGCCCTTTGATCCTCTTGGTGAGGTACTTTTGGGGTCTTTCCAGTTGCTGCAGGTGTCTGGTAAGGTACATCCCAAAAGGGGCATTGTACTCAATTATGGGCCTGATGAGGGATGAGTAAAGAGGCACGATGACCTCCCCTGATCTAGATGTGAATCCCTTCATGATTAGGTGGGCTATATAAAATGTTTTTCTAACCACTGTGGCCACGTGGTTTTCAAATGAGAGAATGCTATCAACTTGGGTTCCCAGGTCCCTAATTACTTCTTCCGTACTTAACGGATTGCCACCTATGTGGTAATTTGTGGGCACTTTGTTTTTGCCAGAGGGGATGACTATACACTTTTTGGCGTTTAGCTTGAGGCCATGGCTCTGGCACCAGTTGTCTGTTTCTATGAGGCCCTTTTGTAGGATGCTTGTGTCAGCTGAAGAGTCAATTATGGTGCCTAGTTTGCAGTCATCTGCGAACTTGGTCAGCCACAGTCCTTCTGTGCTGGCCTGTACCTCCGAGAAATATATACATAACATAAGAGAGGTCCCAGGACTGAGCCTTGCGGGACGCCACTTGTAACTGGTTTGGAGTCTGACATGGCTCCAGCAATTCTAACCATGTGGGTTCTGTCCTTGAGCCAGTTTGCAACCCATCTAGTGACATAGGGGTTTATATTTAAGCTGGTGAACTTATCTATAATGCCCGAGTGGGGTATTGTATCGAAGACTTTTGCGAGGTCCAGGTAGGCTGTGTGGACCACCTTCCCCTCGTCAATGGCCTTGGTGACTGTTTTAAAGGATCTGCCCTTAACAAAGCCGAACTGGGTAGGATCCAGTGTCTGTAGGTCCCCAATATCTTTATTTATGAGGTCCATGATGATCCTTTCCATAGCTTTGCAGACCAAGCTAGTCAGGCTTATGGGGCGATAGTTTCCAGGACCCATTGAGGCACCACCTTTGTGGAGAGGGACCACTGTTGCTGTACGCCACTCTTTGGGTACATATCCTGTAGTAAGGCTGAGATTGAACAGTAGTTTTAGTTTGGGTTTAGCTCTTCTTGGAGTTCATGTAGGATGCAGACCGGGACACCATCTGGTCCCATTGATGCTGTGTTTTTTGCTTTGGAGAGGGCGGCTCTTACCTGAGCATCTGAGATGTCAGGGGAGCAGCACTCTGCTGGGATAGATATTTGCCCTTTTGGTGGGGTGGGGGGGAGAAGTTTGCGCTGAACCTGTCAGCTAGGATGTTGGCAATGTCTGTGGGTTCAGTGTATTTTTTGTCATTTTGGACTAATTCTGAGCATATCTGGGAATTCCCACCCAGGTTCCTAACATAACTAAAAAAAAGCCTTGTGATTATCCTTAGTGTCCTGTGCAATTTTTCTCTCAAAGCTGGCCTTAGACGATTTTATGAGTGCCCGTAGTTTTTTGCTAATACTGATCAGAGATGCCTTCCCTTTTTGGGATTTTGCTCTATCATGTAGTAGCTTCCTCCTTCTATTGTATAGTTTGTTTATGGCTGGGGTCCACCAGACAGGACGCCTGCCTTTGGAGGATTGAGTCTTGGTTTTATTTGGTATTGCATGATCCATGCATTTCTGAAGGTGTTCATAGAATGCATTTATAAAGGATTCTGTGGTCTGGGAGGCCCCTGCAGATTTATTAGAATAGAGGGAGGCCCCTGCAGAGTTATTAGAATAGACGAAGGCCCCTGCAGAGTTATTGGCTTTGAAGGATTCCACCTCAGTTTTGAGGAGTGTGAAATTTGCTTTAGAGAAGTTTTTCACTGTGGTTTTCTGGGCAGGGGGTGGGGTCGGGATGTGAATATCCAGTGAGATTAGTTTATGGTCTGATCTTACCAGTGAGGGATACACTTCTGGTCTGGAGCATAGAGCCCCCATGTTGGTGATGATCAGGTCCAGTATGTTTTCCCCTCTTGTGGGAGTGGTAACAAGTTGTTCCATAGCATTTGAGTTTATAAATTCTTGGAACCTTTGGGCTAGGGTGTTGGAGCTAGAGTAATGCTCCCAGTCTATGTTTGGGTAGTTGAAGTCACCCAATATAATGGTGTGTGGAGAGACCTTCATATTTTCCAGTGTTCTCAGGAAGGCCGAGTGGGGTTCCTAGGTTTGGGAGGGTGGTCTGTAGCAGGCTATAAACTGGAAGGCAGTTTTACCCACTGTTAGTTGCACATGGATAGTCTCTGATGCTTCGTGCTGTGCCACCAACCTGGAGGTGTGGGTATCTTTGACGAATATTGATACTCCCCCTCCTTTTGTAGTTCAGTCCAAGTTTTGGGGCCAAAAAGCATGGTATGACGTATAGCCTGGTAGTGCTATGGTGCTCTCGGGAGCCTTGAACCAGCTTTCTGTTACTGCACAGATATCGATGTTCTCCATGCTAAGGAGAGTTTCGAGTGCATGCATCTTGAGGTTTAGACTTCTGGCTTTGAGTAGCATTACTCTTAGTTTCTTATCCCTTGTGATACCTATGGAGGTGGGTTTGTCTTTTGAGCCTTGCCTAAAAAAGGCACTATGGGGGTGGCAAGAGCCTTTGCCAATATCCGAAAGCCTAGAGGTGACAGGTGCAAGCCGTCCCTAGCAAAGCATCGTGGCTTGTCGAGCATGTCATCCCAGGCTGACAGGCATTGGATCCCCTTTGAATGACACCAATACTTAAGCCAGTTGTTGAAATTGATCATCTTGTCTTCATATTGTGACATCATTCTTGGTGAGGGTAAGATGCTACTCAAGGTCAGGGTCATACCGGCCTGGGCTACATGCTCAGAGAGCTCCTCTATGTCTCTTTTCATGTAGTCCAGGGAGGTACGTCTCAGGTCATTCACACCAGCATGGACAATGACTGAGTCATATTTGTACTTGCCTTGGAGTGACCTGAGTGCTTGTGTTATGTGGCGGATCCTAGCACCCGACAGGTAGCTCACCGTGATCTTCTCCTTGTTCAGCCTGGTGAGCGGGACTTCAGTGTGCCTGACGATAGAGTCACCTATTACAAGTGTATCAGGTGTGTTGTTTAGCCTTAAGGGCTGTGACTGTTCGGCACACTGGCTTTGTGAGCTATGTGTTGCACGTGTTTTGTTTTGGGGTAGCGGTTGCTTGGGTGCCTGCTTTGGAGGTTTCTGCTGCTTAGGCAGATTTTTATTTAGAGCCTCCGAGTATGTTTTTGTGTGTTTATGTGTTTGGTTTGCTGTCGTGGTAGGTCTATGTGAGACTGGAATTGTAGTGAGTGTGGTTTCCTTCTCCTCCTGACTGGTTACTCCAGTACTGAGTTGAGAGAGCTTAGCCTCCAGTTTGGCTATATGGTTGCATCTCTCACATGTGTTGGAATTTGTTGGGAGGAGGAGAGGGTTGTCTGTGTACATGAGGCAGTTGTAACATTGCCTCAAGATTCCCAGATTCACCAGCTGGACCGGAGAGGAGATTGACAACTGACCTTTGGACATGCTAGAATAGTATTGGGAATTCCTTTATAATTGAAAAAAAGGGCCAATGGGGAACAAGGTACTCAAGGGGAGTTTGTGAGGGTGTAGTGCTTTTAATTTTTTAGTGCTGACTTATATAATTGCTTTAGTGAGCAAGTGCCAGGCTTTAGAGTAGGAATAGGGTGTTTATTATGAGAACTAGATCAGTTCTAAGGGAAAAAGTGAAGAGCAGACATTGTGGAGCCGAGAATGATTTAAACCCAATTAAGTGGAGCTGCCTGATGCTGCGCTACGCGCAAAATCGTGCAAATCCGCACCAAACCGGGTTTTATACAGGGGGACTTTAATGAGCTAGAAATTGGCCCAAAATGGCCAATAGACTACCAGATTCTTGTGCTGGAAACACTCCTCCAGGGATAGATAGGCTGCTCTAAGCTCCCCACTGCCACTGGTGAACAAAGAAGCCTCCCTTTATCCAAGAAAGGAAATGGGCAACACAGGAACTTTCCAAAAGTCCAGAATACAGCAAAGGCTGTATTTGGACTACCCTAGGTCAGGAAAGACGGGAAACAAGGATAATTTTTTTGTTTTTTTTCTTTTTTGCAACAAACAGCAGGAAAATGCAATAAATATGTAACACAGGCTAGCGCACTTGAGTGTGTAGCCTCAACAGGTAAATGCAACAAACAGGACAAACTTTAAATGTGCAGGTGCAAAAACAACTTTAAACTGTTTAAAACAGTTCAAGAAGCAGAAATACTTGCAGTTTAGCTAGATCGAACAGTCGCCCAGGTAGTAGCAGGAAAAAAACACTTTTATCAGGTTAGCAGTCACTCTTTTAGCCTCTCTGCTGCTAGCACCACTCTGCAGGACCACAAGGAGCTTGGCTGAGTAGTAACAAGCGCAAAATCGTGCCAAAGCAGGTTTTATACAGGGGGACTTGAAAGAGCTAGAAATTGGCCCAAAATGGCCAATAGACTATCAGATTCTTGTGCTGGGAACACACCTCCAGGGATAGATAGGCTGCTCTAAGCTCCCCACTGCCACTGGTGAACAAAGAAGCCTCCCTTTATCCAAGAAAGGAAGTGGACAACACAGGAACTTTCCAAAAGTCCAGGATACAGCAAAGCCTGTATTTGGACTACTCTAGGTCAGGAAAGACGGGAAACAAGGATAATTTTTTTTTTTCTTTTTTGCAACATACAGCAGGAAAATGCAATAAATATGTAACATAGGCTAGCGCACTTGAGTGTGTAGCCTCAACAGGAAATACAACAAACAGGACAAACTTTAAAAGTGCAGGTGCAAAAACAACTTTAAACAGTTTAAAACAGTTCAAGAAGCAGACATACTTGCAGTTTAGATAGATCAGACAGTTGCCCAGGTAGTAGCAGGAAAAAAAACACTTTTATCAGGTTAGTAGTCTCTCTTTTAGCCTCTCTGCTGCTAGCACCACTCTGCAGGACCACGAGGAGCTTGGCTGAGTAGTAACAAGCGCAAAAACCGCGCCAAAGCGGGTTTTATACAGGGGGACTTGAAAGAGCTAGAAATTGGTCCAAAACGGCCAATAGACTACCAGTCGGACTATCCCAATAACCAAATGTAAAATAAAATAAATAATAAATAAATAATACCGATTCAGAAAGTTCTCGCCAAGCCTTCTTACTGACGATATGGTATATACTCTTTAGGAGAAGGAAACCTCTGTGTTTGGAAGAATCAGAGATGAAGTTCTAGACTTTGTTCTCTGTTGGGTATAAAGATGTTTGACAGATCACTTGCCTCTGTTTTCCAATGCCAGCATGGTGGAGAACAAGGATGAAGTAGAAGTTACTGGAAAATGCTATGTCCTCCTTCCAGCTTCCTACTGAAGTGTTGGCGCTCATAATGCCGAGTGCTGACAGGCCAAAAAAAAAGACCAAATCTGTAAGAAAAGGGTGAATCTTGAAGATCACTCTTCTCCTTTAGACTTCTTTTTCACATGGAATCCCCCCCACACACCCCTTGACCTTATATGTACCAACTCTGAGATCACCATACCTTGGAGGAAAGGGAATATTCTGGGAAGTGGCCATCTCGGACTTAGTATGTATGAGTCTGCTTTTGCACTCATTCAATCTCTGTATTTTGGGACTCTCTGTAGCAGGTCCCAACATTTCAAATGATTACCTCCTCATTTATATTGCTCCTGTTGGACCTGACTGTGGCATTCAAGAAGTTTTTACCAAATACACCACAGGTTGTATAGTAACAAGCACTGATGCCTGGCATGACCAGAAGCACTTTGTGTTATCACTGCTGACATGAGGGTACTGAAGCGCAATGAACAGAATGGATGAAAAGCTGGGTGGAACAGATGTTTGGGTTTCCTAGGGTACTGGAATAGTTATTGGCAATAGTTAAGGAGCAGCTGGCCCTGGTAATGTCCAATGAACTGGGGTCCTTTTGATCTGCAGGGACAAGAATAAGCTACACCTGGTTAAATAGAGTGCTAACAGCAATCAGATTCATGAGTTTGTCCCAAAAAAGTTGCTGCCTTCATTATCTCACCCATGATGATCGCATTCTTAACCCTTTACATGGACTTTAACTAAGAATCACAGCCTCCATGTTGGTGCTAAGAAGTTGGGGCGTGGCCCTTCACAAGGTATCTGGGGACCATGCTTACTGCAGTGTCTAGTACTAGCTTCATGTTATGAGCCCTCATTTTTATTTCTCTCTCTGACCTTTTCCTGCTGTCTATGTTTCTGTAGACTTATCTTTTTAATAGTTTCTGAGTATTACCTGGACTACTCAGCAACTGTGAAATGTGTTCTCTAACTTGGAATACAAAGGACTGTGGAAAGGCCTTCTGTTTTATGCTGCTTTCTTTCATTTCTTGCACGTCCTTTTCAAGGATGAAGCTTTGCAGTAGTTGTGTTAGCTATTTTCCGTCTTGTTGCCTTCTCTAAGACAGAAAAAGGCACATTGGGTGAGTTTGTTAAAACAGAATTTGCTGAAGACAACTGTACTTACTGATACAATGTTTGAGATCTGCTGAATGATAGAAGAAGGACAATAACCTGACTTCCTACCAGCAGACAGCCAAACACCAACCTTATCAAGGATGCTCTGCGAACAACTTAAGGATTTCTTTAGTTGAGTTTTGGTCTCTGTTGGGGAAAGCACTAAAGCTCACATACAGATACTGTTCCCTGTGTACTAATGTTTGTGGTATAATGATGTCTTTAGGATGTAGGGGGTACAAAAATGTCTGAAATCAGTGACTTGCACCTATGTGGGTGCAAGTCCTGTTATCAGAATTCCCTGTGAAGGGCATCTCAAAGTAAAAATGCTGTCTCATCTGTCACAGGTCCACAATGGTATCCTCTGTTATAAATTAGCAAGACATGCCTTCGTGTCCACTGTAACACCTGTTAATGCAAAGTGGGATGCACACTGATTTGTCACTGGTCCACAGTAACACATGCTAGTGATAGGTAGCCAAGACACTCATAGGTAAATACTAGACTGTCCGTCTGCAGACTATAACAAGCAAAGCCAATAACCACAAGTCAGTATCTGTGAGGTAAAGCTCTTAACCATTTTGCCAACCTGTACACGGTCTTCATCTTTGGTTTACAGTGACACTTACTGGAGCTTGGTGACTAACATGTCTGTCATTTGACACTAATCCTTTGGTGATTCCCACTAGATACTGGTCACGAGTGAATTAAACGCTTCTTTTTCTCTCGGTATTATACAGTGAAACTTACTAGTTATTAGGGACTAATACTTACTGTCATCTTTCAGTGGCCCACAATGCCTCCTCTGTGTAATGGCTGTGTAAGGCAGTCCATTTACAGTTACTGTTTCATTCTTTCACCTACTACGAAAATTACTACAGTCTTTGTCTGATGCTGGTCCATAATGACATCTAGTATGGGTAGAGGGCAAAGATACTCCTTCACCTGTATCTGGTGTACAGATGCACACCTTAATGACAGCCTGAGTGGCTTTGATGTCAGAAATATCAGAGGTATCATCAATAAATACATGAGTGAGCTACCATCTGATGTGTTAATAATAATAATAATAATAATTATAATAATAATAGTAATAATACTAGGTTTGGCTGCTTCATGTATGAGTCAGTGTTTGCAGAGTGATAAAAACAGATCACCTTTTCCTCACTCACCATGAATCCATGAGTCTGATCTCCATCGTGAAGAAGTTCGAAGAGGCTACATCCTCAGCTTCTGCTATCAGCCATCAGTGAAGTAGAAACATGTAAACAGGGAGCTCAGACTTCACCCCTCATACTCTGACAGAAGTAACAAGACAGTGGTACTGACTGCAGAGATGTAGTTACACCATTCTCATCACCTGCCCTGATGTAGTTACTGCAGGTAACAGCACAGGGGTTCTGAATTACACCATTACTATAACTTCCCCTACTGTAGCCACTGAGATAACAGGACAGGGGTACTGACAGTAGTGATGCAGTTACACCCTTCTTATTCAAGGCAACAGGACAGGGGGACTGACTGTACAGACCCAGGTACACCATTCCTGTCACTTTTCTTAAAATAGTCATTCAGGTAACAGGGCAGGGGTGGTAATTGTAGAGACACAGTTACACCATTCCTGTCACTTTTTCATATAATAATTATTCAGGTAACAGGACAGGGGTAGTGACTGTGCAGACCCAGGTACACCATTCCTGTCACCTTTCTTATAATAGTTATTCCAGGTAACAGGGCAAAGGTAGTGACTGTGGAGACACAGTTACACCTTTCCTTTCACTTACCCTGCTACTGGTACTGTAGGTACTGTAGGTAATAGGATGAGGTACCGATATGCAGGCACAGTTAGCCTGTTTCTCTCATTTCCCCTGGTGCAGTTTCTGTAGGTAATGGGACAGGGTATTGAAAGGAGAAACAACATTACACTGTTCCTGTCACTTACCCTGTCATAATTACTGTAGGTAACAGGACAGGGGTACTGACTGTGCAGACCCAGGTACACCATTCCTGTCACTTTTCTTATAATAGTTGTTTTAGGTAACAGAACAGGGATACTGACTGTAGGGACACAGTTACATCCTTCCTGGTACTTCCTATGATGTAGTTACCAGAGGTAACAAGACAGGGGTACTGACTGTTGAAACACAGTTACACCATTTGTGGCACTTCTTCTGATGTAATTACCATAGGTAACAGGACAGGGGTTCTGACTGTTGAGATACAGTTACGCTTCTTGGCACTTCCTTTGATATAGTTATCATAGGTAACAGGATAGGGGTACTGACTGTTGAGACACAGTTACACCCTTTATGGCACTTCCTCTGATGTAATTACCATAGGTAACAGGACAGGGGTTCTGACTGTTGAGATACACTTGCACCCTTCCTGGCACTTCCTCTGATGTAGTTACCATAGATAACAGGACAGGGGTACTGACTGTTGAGACACAGTTACACCCTTTGTGGCACTTCCTCTGATGTAATTACCATAGGTAACAGGACAGGGGTTCTGACTGTTGAGATACACTTGCACCCTTCCTGGCACTTCCTCTGATGTAGTTACCATAGATAACAGGACAGGGGTACTGACTGTTGAGACACAGTTACACCCTTTGTGGCACTTCCTCTGATGTAGTTATCATAGGTAACAAGAGAGGGGTACTGACTGTAGAGATACAGTTACGCTTCTTGGTACTTCCTTTGATATAGTTACCATAGGTAACAGGATAGGGGTACTGACTGTTGAGACACAGTTACACCCTTTATGGCACTTCCTCTGATGTAGTTACCATAGGTACAAAAACAAAACCAAAGGATATCAAGCTGTTTTAATAAAATCCAAGGACAATTCCACAGTAAAGGACAGAGAGACTGACTTTAGTGGCACAGTTACACCGTTTCTATCACTTTCCCTATCCTAGTTACCATAGGTAATATTGCACTGCTGACTGTAGCATGCAGTTAATCTCTCCCCCCTTCCCATATTTACCCCTAGTCACATTTATTGCAGTAATACTGATTATGGATGCACCTACTCCTTTTGTGTGACCCCACAAAGACCAAGAGTGTAATTGCATTTTTTGTCAAACTAAATTGCATTCGCAAAGAAAACTTTCCATGTGGTAGATTCTGCCCTCAATACTCTGAGTGTTAGTATAGTCAACTATGAAGTTGCTCTGGTTTATAAGCAGAGGAAGAGTTCCCCATAAACTGATCCTTGGGAGTAGAGCATAGCTCAGATGAATGATAAAAAAACACAGTCTAAATAGTTTTCAGCCACTCAGCGAATACTTCCTTCTCATCAGTTTTCCCACTCTAGTTACTTTTGGCTGCAGGACATGACATTACCGTCTGTAATAAATTGCAGGCATTGATTGCAGACATTATATTACCCCATTTCTTCCCCCTTCCATTTTTGTGGTAGGCAGGAAAATAAACGCTGACTAGAGGGAATGTCATGTATTTCTTTCTCTGAAACTATCTGACCAGTTCATTGCGTTGTGGAAGATGGTGACATTATTCACTTCAGATTGGTTGTAGTCCCAACTATTTATGATACAGTCAGTGAAGCTGTTATATTTATCATCTTATGGTAAGAGACAAACCTCACAGCTACTACATTTCTAGCAGGGCTTACTGTAAACAACAGTGTACAGCATGAAAACATACAAAAGAAAGCTGAGAGCTTTACCTTCAAAGTCCACTGTACCATCCCCATTTAAGTCTGCCTCCTTCAATACATCTTCTATCTCACGGGCTGACAGCTCCTCCCCTAGTAGGCGGTGCATGGCAAGGCGGAGTTCCTCAATGGTTATCTCTCCATCACCGTTAGCGTCAAACTGTGTCAAGGAATATAGAGCAAAATGTATTCATTTTTTCATTCTTTTTATCACCATTTACCCAAAACCCTACCATATTCTCTGTGCCACACCGTCTGAATGCAAACTATACTATGAATGCCTCATGGATAATATTAGGAATCAGAAAAACGGAACATTTATTTATTTTATTTATTTGAAGTTTCTTTGGCAGGATGGTCCATTGGGCCGAATGAGCCCATTTCCAATGGAGTCCTGGGGAGAAAAGCTCCGTAGATACAATGTCAAATATACAAGTGAGAATAATGTAAAATACAATAAAATAACATAACAGTTTGTTAAAGTGTCAGAGTAGTACTTATAAGCACAGGAAAATGTTAATGCCACAGGAAAACACAGAAGAGCAAATGCAATCAAACATATCAGTTTACAATTTTGTTAGATTTCTATGTTCACTACTAAAGGAACAGAAAAAGTGTTAAGTAAGGTTGTAGTTAGTAGGTGTGTACAGGAGAATATTTACATAAGGGGTTAACTACAAATGTATGTTCTCATAGGAGGGAAGAGTTGTAGACTGAGGGGTGAGTAGTAGCTGGAGATGTTATGCTGGATGGGTACAGGAGCATTCCCAGAGAGATGATAGATGTGAGTGTAGGAGAGATTTAAAGATAGGAAGGCTGCTGGTACTACGGATATGAGGTGGGAGGGAGTTCCAGAGGCGGGTTAGGGAAAAGGAAAGTAAGAGTTTGCCTGCTGGACGGGCTGGTTTGTGGAGTTCAACTAGGTTCTGAGTGCTAGTTCTAAGGGGTCTGTTTGGATGGTGCATGGTGAACGTTGAGGAGAGTGAGGGGCAGAGTGAGGGCTTGAAAATGAGCTTATGAGCATGAGTTAGTTGAGTATAGGTGAGGTAGTTAGGGAGCTCAAGCCAGTTTAGTTTGTGGAGGGCAGTACAGTGATGGGAGGAGGATCTGTGGCCGGAGGTGAATTTAGCGATTTTGTTGTAGCAGGAAGAGAGTTTTGTTTTAATAGAGGATTTAAGGTTGATTAGGAGTGGGGCACCATAAAGGAGAGAAGGGATGAGGTATGTGGTAGGTAGGAGAAATCTAGCAGATGGAGAGAGGAAGCGGATATGCCGGTAGAACATACCAAGTTTGTGATGTGTTTTTTTTAATGTTTGTTTGTATATGGGAATCAAATGTAAGCTGATTATCAATGAGAGCTCCTAGCAGTTTGACTTTGGAGACAATTTCTAGGGATGAGTTATTCTGACTGGTTATGAGGAAAGAGCTTATGTCGATAGTTATGCTTTTGGATGGGGTAAATAACATGAGTTTGGTTTTTGATGGATTGAGAGCTAGGTGGTTGTCATGCATCCATTTTTCAGTGGTTGAGAAGGCATCTTGAGTTAGTTTTATAAGGGAGGGAATGGAGTTTGCTGCACAGATAATAGTTGAATCGTCTGCATATTAGACTATTTTAGCATTTGGGATATTATGGTGGAAGTCATTGATGAAGATGTTGAACAGTAGGGGACCTAATATTGAGCCTTGGGGTACACCAGTGACAGTGTTGAGGTAAGAGGAGGTAGATTTCTTCCATTTTACAGATTGTTGTCTGTTGGAAAGGTAACTGGAAAACCAGTTGATGCAAGAGTGTGAAAGATGTAAGTTAGAGAGTTTAGTCAGTAGGAGGGAATGGGAGATAGTATCGAAGGCCTTAGAAAGGTCCAGGAGGAGAGTGGAGACAATATAGTTAGAGTCTCTAGCTTTATTTACAGTTTCAAGGAAGGAGAGTAGAGCAGTAGAAGTGCTGTGTCCAGGTCTAAATCCATGTTGTGTTGGGGCTAGTAGGTGGTTGTTGGTGAGGTAGGGTAAGAGTTGTATGTGGATACATTTTTCTAGTAGTTTAGAGATGGGGATAGGATGGCAATAGGTCTAAAGTTGGAGATGGTATTGTCATTACCTCCCTTGTGGAGGGGAATAATGTAGGCTTTTTTCCAGATTTGGGGTACATAGCCTTCTTGGATTGACCGGTTTATAAGTATACAAATGGGGAAGGCGATGGCTTCAGAAGCTATCTTTAGGAAGAAGGAAGGGATATTATCTGGGGCATTAGAGCAGGGTTTTAATTTAAGAAGAAGTTTTTTTATAGTAGATATGGGTATGGGTTTGGGGGAGAAGAGAGGGAGGTTGGAAGTGGAGGAGCCCAGGGAGGAAGGGGTAGTAGGAGTTGTAGCTGGGTGAGGGGAGTTATTAGTAAATGATGATGTTAATTTAGATATGGAATCAATGAAGAAGCTATTAAATTGGAAGGCAAGGTCGGTGTCAGAAATATTTTGATCGGGTTGTGGGTTTTCCGTTTTGCCAGGGTTGAAGAGGGAGGAGATACTATTCCAGAATTTTTTTGGGTTAGTCTTGTGATTATTTTGTTGGGTGATATAATAGGATTTGCGGTCAGAATAGATATGTTTCTTAACTCTGTTGCAGAGTATTTTGTATTCGTTCAGGGTGGCTGGGGTTTTGTGCTTATAGTAGTTTTTCAGGGCTTTATCACGAAGGCGCATGGCAGCTATGGTGTCTTTTGTTAACCATGAGATAGATTTGCTCCTGATTCTTTTTGTTCTTAGGGGGGCTAAAGTGTCGAGAAGGTTTAGAAATGATGTATTAAAATAGGTGACAACTTCGTCTAGGGGTAGTGTATTTAGGGGACTCCAGTTGAATTTTTTAAGTAAGTCAGAGAAGGTGTTGGGGTTGAAGTGTTTTAAGGAGCGTACACTGATGGTGGTATGTGCCAGCTGTAGAGAAGGAGAGTGACGGTGAGCAAAGGTTGGAAAGTGGTCATTAAGAGGGTCAGGGAGTGTACCGCTACTTGAGATAAGGAGTGGGTGTGATACTAGGATCCAGTCTAGGGTGCTTCCACAGGAATGGTCCTTAGATGGTCTGGTTATTGAATCTATTAACTGGTGAAAGTTGTAAAGGTTTATATTTAGCGGATTAGTTGGGCATTGGATGGAGGACCAATTAATGTTAACGTCACCTAGGATGACAGTCTCATTAGTAATGTTGGTGGAGAGCCAAGAGAGAATGTCTTCGAGAATTGGTATGTTATCACCAGGAGGAACATAGAGGGAGACTAAGCATATTGTTTTATGCTTGTTCAGGTGGAGTATGGCTAGCAGTAATTTGGCATTGGCAAAATGGGGAACTGGTTTAGTATAAGAAGTAACTGAAAAGGAAGAGGAGTAGAGTAGAGCTACACCACCTCCTTTTTTGTGGGTTCTGTCTTTCCTGATAATATTATAGTTGGGGGGAGCTATTTCTGAATCTTTTATGGAGGGTCATAGCCATGTTTCATATGTCAGGATTGTGATGGAGAAGCCAGACATGGAGGTTAGGGATTTTGTTACATATACTTTGAGCATTTAGGGATGTGAAGGTGAGGGTATTTGTAGATGAAGGTGTGTTGGAGGGGGTTATTGAGGAGTTGGTGGAAGAGGGTCCAGAGTTAGGGTGTATGTCACCTGACAGTAGTGTGGAGATAACTTGGTGAAGATGACAAGAAAGGTAATTAGAGAGGTTAGTGTATAGTTTTAGGGATGTATGTTTTGTAAGAGTAGTGCAAGTTAGCCTACGATTAATATGTTTGAAGGTGGACAGTAGTTTAAAGGGGAAGAGTAGGGAGGGGTTGCAGAAGTATAGGTGAGGACTTATAGGGGTGGAGTAGTGTTTGTATTGTTTAGGTATTGAGCTGGTTATGTGATAGTGGGGGGAGTGAGTATTATGGAAGGGTTTAGTGATGTATGTTAGATAGGATAAGCTTAGTAGTAGTAGTAGAAGGGTAATAGTTGAGGAAGGTTTAGTTAGCATTGCTAGGTTTTAGTGTTGGAGTTGTGGAGAGTTGTTAGTGTGAATGGAGTATAGTATGTTTGGGAGTGGTTAGGTTATTGAAATGGTGGTTGGGGGTGGAGACAGGAAGTGAGGGGTGGGGAAGGAAGAGTGTAGTTGGAGTGGGTGTGGTTAGTGAGGTATAAATGTAGAGGTGGTGAGGGCGGGTGGGAATAGGGGGCAGGGTAGGTGAGCAGAGGGAGCCTGTAGGGCAAACGGAGTGGGAAAGAGCCAGGAGATGAGGACCAGGACGAGGCTATGGAAAACAATCAGTAAGGAAAGGAGAAAGAGACACAAGGTAAGAATATTAAGGTAAGTAGTCGCTAGGGTTAGGGACAGGGTGGTGAGTCAGGGTGGAAGGAAATATAGGATACTCAAGGTGCAGAGGTTCTAATTTTCTTGTCTAAGCTTTAGCTTTTATTTATAAAGGTTAGAGCTATCAGGTAAGGTGAAAGGTAGTTAATAGAGGGGGGCTGCCATCTGCTGGCCAAATGGGTAATTGCAGAATTTCAGGGCAGCACTGGGAGGGGAAGGAAGGGAAAAGTCTATGGAGCCAAGAGAGGATAGGGTCAGTGCTGGGCTGCTGGCTAGTGCACGCTGGGTCACACTATAGCATCAACCAGAGGGACAAAATAGTTATGCAGTAAGGTACATACACTGTTTAGTATTTAGTTCTTGTGGGGAGGTAGGACAGTTTCCCGATATACCACACGATCCCAGAGATGGTTCTTAGAGGTAGGGAACCCAGGAACACTGTTGTTCAGGTAATATGTCTGGGGTAATGTGTACGAATTGATAGCAAGCTGTAAAGGAGCGAAAGGGTAAAATTAATGCTATGCAGACAGAAAACAGATGTTCTGAAGGTAATACAGCAAGTAGGGCAATATAGTTGAGGCAGTGAGGGTTAGCCTAGATGGTGATATGCAGTGGGGGTGGGAGTTTAAGAAATGTAGACTATAGCAAGGCTAGGGGGAAAGGAAAGGAATATTACATGTGGTTAAAGTAAGAACAGTAGAAGCTTCAGTTTCATAATACAAAAAAAAACGTGGTTTAGAGCCAGTAATATACAACAAAACAGAAATGAATCAGTACTGGTGATACATAACAAATCAAGGCTGCATACACAATACAGAGTAGGCAGTGTACAGACATTCAGGAAAAGTGATATTCTGCACTAAACAAGTTAGCCAACATTTTAGGCATAAGCCCTGCGTAGTGAAGCACATTCAATCTCAATAAGCACAGTTTCACCAAGTATAGGAAGAACTACTCAAAGCTAGTTTCTTTTGAGTCTATTTTTACATTAGGCGATAGAAACCGAGTGCGCTCATTTATGCATGCATTGTAATGAACAGGTTATAACAGGGAAAAGCCTCGGAATAAAGTAATTCAAAACAAACAGCTGTGAAGCTTAAATAATCGCTGGTGAGCTGTGCCGCTTGCTTTCAGGCTGGCCGTTTCCAGTTGAGTACAATAAGTATAGCAGTTTCATAACCCCAGTAAGGTGGGAATGAGTCAATTTACAAGGAAACGGAAAATGAATAATAAGCTACTAAATTAGAGATAAGCAACTGATTTATGGAGGCGCCGGTGTATACTACAGAGTAGTGATTCTGAGTAGCATGCCTGACAAACGAGCAGTGAAGCAGTAGGTCTTCTCTGCCGTGGTTAAGTGACATGCAAGTTAGCGGCTAGAAGCGTAGGGCACCAGACAAGAAATCAATATTTTACAGCAGCTTTGCGCAATTAATCAGGATATACATAGGGAACGTTTAGATAACTTGTTTGCAGGAAATGTGCGGTAGATCCCTGTACATGTAATGTTCAAATGAACAGACAACTTGAGTACAGTAGTTAAACAAGCTCTACAGAGCAGCGACATACAGAGCAAATGCACTGAGACATAACTAGGCAAATCGGACAAGAGAAATATAAACAAATTGCTATACAGAGCTTTGTTGGAGCAGCAAACAAACAATTTGGCAAAGACATATAGAATAACAAAAATGCAAATAGGATACACTCACCCACGAACGGAGCCAGCAACCGAAAGCACGACCTGATCAGGAAGGGCCAGAGGATGATTTAAAAACGGCGCCTGCTCTAATGGGGTCACTATATGATTTCAGGGGCGGGAAAGGGCAGGAAGGAAGGGAGGAGGGGCAAGATGGAGAGATAGGGGGTAGGCAGATTGAGTGGGGGAGGGGTCAGGTGATGACGGTAGACCTGATAGAGCCAGGAGATGAGGACCAGGACAAGGCTATGGAAAACAATCAGTAAGGATAGGAGAAAGAGACACAAGGTAAGAATATTAAGGTAAGTAGTCGCTAGGATTAGGGACAGGGTGGTGAGTCAGGGTGGAAGGAATTATAGGATACTCAAGGTGCAGAGGTTCTAATTTTCTTGTCTAAGCTTTAGCTTTTATTTATAAAGGTTAGAGCTATCAGGTAAGGTGAAAGGTAGTTAATAGAGGGGGCTGCCATCTGCTGGCCAAATGGGTAATTGCAGAATTTCAGGGCGGCACTGGGAGGGGAAGGAAGGGAAGAGTCTATGGAGCCAAGAGAGGATAGGGTCAGTGCTGGGCTGCTGGCTAGCGCACGCTGGGTCACACTATAGCATCAACCAGAGGGACAAAATAGTTATGCAGTAAGGTACATACACTGTTTAGTATTTAGTTCTTGTGGGAGGTAGGACAGTTTCCCTATATACCACACGATCCCAGAGATGGTTCTTAGAGGCAGGGAACCCAAGAACACTGTTGGTCAGGTAATATGTCTGGGGTAACGTGTACGAATTGATAGCAACACTGTTTAGTATTTAGTTCTTGTGGGGAGGTAGGACAGTTTCCCGATATAACACACGATCCCAGAGATGGTTCTTAGAGGTAGGGAACTCAGGACCACTGTTGGTCAGGTAATATGTCTGGGGTAATGTGCACGAATTGATAGAAAGACTGTTTAGTATTTAGTTCTTGTGGGGAGGTAGGACAGTTTCCCGATATACCACATGATACCAGAGATGGTTCTTAGTGGTAGGGAACCCAGGAACACTGTTGGTCAGGTAATATGTCTGGGGTAACGTGTACGAATTGATAGCAAGACTGTTTAGTATTTAGTTCTTGTGGGGGGGTAGGACAGTTTCCCGATATACCACACAATCCCAGAGATGGTTCTTAGAGGTAGGTAACCCAGGAACACTGTTGGTCAGGTAATATGTCTGGGGTAACGTGTACGAATTGATAGCAAGACTGTTTAGTATGTAGTTCTTGTGGGGAGGTAGAACAGTTTCCTGATATACCACATGATCCCAGAGATGGTTCTTAGAGGTAGGGAACCCAGGAACACTGCTGGTCAGGTAATATGTCTGGGGTAACATGTACGAATTGATAGCAAGACTGTTAAGTATTTAGTTCTTGTGGGGAGGTAACACAGTTTCCCGATATACCACACTATCCCAGAGATGGTTCTTAGAGGTAGGGGAACCCAGGAACACTGTTGGTCAGGTAATATGTCTGGGGTAACGTGTACGAATTGATAGGTTCATAGGTTCATACTAGGCTATCTGCCCTGGGGCAATTATAAGCCTAGCCCGATTCTGTATGGCTTACGCCACCCCTTGATTTGAGCATACTGTGCCCTTTTTAAGGTTTAGTTTACTGTGCCTCTGTCTAATAGTGACACGGGAGTAATCCCTGGGACAAACCTACGATCCCCCATCCACTTATCGAGATTCTTCTTGAAGAGATTCAGTGAGGTGCTCTGCCTCACATGAACTGGAATTCTGTTCCAGAGCGAAGGGAGCCTCTGGGTTATGAACCTGTCCCTCCAGCAAGTTTTATTTATTTCTGTGCTGAGGTTCAAGTCCCTCGAGCGTGTGGCTCTAAGGGATTTAGATTTACTGAGGTGGAGCATGTCCATTAATTCTGGATTTGACATAGCTTTGTATGTCAGGCATAGATCGCCTCGAAGTAGGCGGTATGCAACTGAGTAGAGCTGGAGTTTTTTTAACCGAGCAGCATATGGCATCTGTTTGAGACCCTTGATCCTCTTGGTGAGATACTTTTGGGGTCTTTCTAATTGCTGCAGGTGTCGGGTAAGGTACATCCCAAAAGGGGCATTGTATTCTATGATGGGCCTGATGAGGGATGAATAAAGGCACGATTACCTCTCTTGATCTAGATGTGAAACCCTTCGTGATGAGGTGGGCTATGTACAAGGTCTTTCTAACCACTTTGGCAATGTGGTTTTCAAAGGAGGGATTGCTATCAACTTGGGTCCCCAGGTCCCTAATAACTTTCTCTGTACTTAATGGGTTTCCGCCTATGTGGTAATTTGTGGGCACATTGTTTTTGCCAAAGGGTATGACTATATATTTTTTGGCATTTAGCTTTAAACCATGGCGCTGGCACCAGTTATCTGTCTCTGTGAGACCTTTTTGAAGGATGTTTGTGTCAGCTGGAGAGTTGATTATGGTGCCCAGTTTGCAGTCGTCTGCGAACTTGGTGAGCCATAGTCCTCCCACGTTTGCCTGTACCTCGGAAAAGTATATACCGAACAAGAGTGGTCCCAGGACAGAACCCTGTGGGACACCACTTGTGACCGGTTTCGAGTCTGACATGGCTCCAGCAACTCTCACTCTGTGGGTTCTGTCTTTGAGCCAGTTTGCGACCCATCTTGTGACATAGGGGTTTATATTTAAGCTGGATAGCTTATCTATGATGCCCGAGTGGGGTATTGTGTCATATGCCTTTGCAAGGTCCAGATAGGCTGTGTGGACTACCTTCCCTTCATCTATGGCTTTGGCGACTGTTTCAAAGAAGTCAACCAGGTTCAAAAGGCAGGATCTGCCCTTGACAAAGCCGAACTGGGTAGGATCTAGTGTCTGTAGGTCCCCAATGTCTTTGTTTATGAGCTCCATGATGATCCTCTCCATAGCCTTGCAGACTAAGCTAGTCAGGCTTATGGGGCGATAGTTTCCAGGGTCCGTAGAGGCTCCACCTTTGTGGAGTGGGACCACTGTTGCTGTACGCCATTCTGTGGGCACATATCCTGTAGTGAGGCTGAGATTGTATAGCTGTTTTATTTGAGGGATTAGTTCCTCTTGGAGTTCATGTAGGACGCAACCTAGGATGCCATCTGGTCCCATGGAAGCAGTGTTTTTTGCTTTGGAGAGGGCAGCCTTCACCTGAGCATCTGAGATGTTTGGGAGGCAGCCCTCTGCCGGGATAGATACTTGCTCTTTTGGGGGGGGGGTGGAGAAGTTTGCACTGAACCTGTCTGCCAGGATATTGGCGATGTCTGTGGGTTCAGTGTATTTTTTGTCGTTTAGAATCAACACAGAACAACTCTGGGAGTTGCATCCCAGGTTTCTAACATAACTGAAAAAAGCCTTGATTGTCTTTGGTGTCCTGTGCAATTTTTCTCTCGAAGCTGGCCTTGGAGGACTTTATGAGGGATCATCATTTTTTGCTAGTACTGATCAGAGATGCCTTCCCTATTAGGGATTTTGCTCTATCATGTAGTAGCTTCCTCCTTCTGTTGTACAGTTTATTTATGGCAGGGGTCCACCAGACTGGACGCCTGCCTTTGGATGATTGGGTCTTGGTTTTGTTTGGGATAGCATGATCCATGCATTCTTGGAGATGTCCGTAGAATGCATTTATGTAGGATTCTGCAGTTTGGGCCATAGTTTCCACTGGCCCTGGGGCCTTGAAGGATTCCACTTTGGTTTTGAGAAGTGAGAAGTTCGCTTTTGAGAAGTTTTTCACTGTGGTTTTCTGGGCTGGGGGTGGGGTCGGGATGTGGACATCCAGTGAAATTAATTTATGGTCTGATCTTACCAATGAGGGATATACTTCTGGTGTGGAGCATAGAGTCCCCATGTTGGTAATGATCAGGTCTAGTATGTTGTCCCCTCTTGTGGGAGTGGTGACTAGTTGTTCCATAGTATTTGAGTTTATAATTTCTAGGAATCTTTGGGCTAAGGTGCTGGGGCTTGAGTAGTGCTCCCAGTCAATGTTTGGGTAGTTGAAGTCGCCCAATATAATGGTGTTCGGAGAGATCTTCATGTTCTCCAATGTTTTCAGGAAAGCTGAGTGGGATTCCTGACTTTGAGAGGGTGGTCTGTAGGATGCTATAAACTGAAAAGCAGTCTTGCCCACTGTTAGTTGCACATGGATGGTCTCTGATACTTCGTGCAATACCACTAACCTGGAGGTGTGGATATCCTTGATAAATATGGAAACTCCCCCTCCTTTTGTGGTTCGGTCTGGGTTTTGGGGCCGAAAAGCATGATATGAGGTATAGCCTGGTAGTGCTGGGGTGCTCTCTGGAGCCTTGAACCAGGTTTCTGTCACTGCACAGATATCGATGTTCTCCATACTGAGGAGAGCTTCGAGTGCGTGCATCTTGAGGTTAAGACTTCTGGCGTTTAGCAGCATTGCCCTTAGTTTCTTGTTCCTTGTGCTGTCTATGGAGGTGGGTTTGACTTTTGAGCCTTGCCTAAAAAAGGCACTATGGGGGTGGCAAGAGCCTTTGCCAATATCCGAAAGCCCAGTGGTGACAGGTGCAAGCCGTCCCTAGCGAAGCAAAGTGGCTTGTCGAACATGTCATCCCAGGCTGACAGACACTGGATCCCCTTTGAATGACACCAAAATTTTAGCCAATTGTTAAAACCGATAATTTTGTCTTTGTACTGTGGCATCATTCTAGGTGAGGGTAAGATGCTGCTCAAGGTTAGGGTCATACCAGCCTGGGCTACATGATCAGAGAGCTTCTCTATGTCTCTTTTCATGTAGTCCAGGGAGGTACGTTTCAGGTCATTCACACCAGCATGTACAATGACTGAGTCATATTTGTATTTGCTTTGGAGTGACCTACCTCCCCACAAGAACTAAATACTAAACAGTCTTGCTATCAATTCGTACACGTTACCCCAGACATATTACCTGACCAACAGTGTTCCTGGGTTCCCTACCTAGCAAGACTGTTTAGTATTTAGTTCTTGAGGGGAGGTAGGACAGTTTCCCGATATACCACACGATCCCAGAGATGGTTCTTAGAGGTAGGGAACCCAGGAACACTGTTGGTCAGGTAATATGTCTGGGGTAACGTGTACGAATTGATAGCAAGACTGTTTAGTATTTAGTTCTTGTGGGGAGGTAGGACAGTTTCCTGATATACCACACGATCCCAGAGATGGTTCTTAGAGGTAGGGAACCCAGGAACACTGTTGGTCAGGTAATATGTCTGGGGTAACGTGTACGAATTGATAGCAAGACTGTTTAGTATTTAGTTCTTGTGGGGAGGTAGGACAGTTTCGATATACCACACGATCCCAGAGATGGTTCTTAGAGGTAGGGAACCCAGGAACACTGTTGGTCAGGTAATATGTCTGGGGTAACGTGTACGAATTGATAGCAAGACTGTTTAGTATTTAGTTCTTGTGGGGAGGTAGGACAGTTTCCCGATATACCACACGATCCCAGAGATGGTTCTTAGAGGTTGGGAACCCAGGAACACTGTTGGTCAGGTAATATGTCTGGGGTAACGTGTACGAATTGATAGCAAGACTGTTTAGTATTTAGTTCTTGTGGGGAGGTAGGACAGTTTCCTGATATACCACACGATCCCAGAGATGGTTCTTAGAGGTAGGGAACCCAGGAACACTGTTGGTCAGGTAATATGTCTGGGGTAACGTGTACAAATTGATAGCAGGACTGTTTAGTATTTAGTTCTTGTGGGGAGGTAGGACAGTTTCCCGATATACCACACGATCCCAGAGATGGTTCTTAGAGGTAGGGAACCCAGGAACACTGTTGGTCAGGTAATATGTCTGGGGTAACGTGTACGAATTGATAGCAAGACTGTTTAGTATTTAGTTCTTGTGGGGAGGTAGGACAGTTTCCCGATATACCACACAATCCCAGAGATGGTTCTTAGAGGTAGGGAACCCAGGAACACTGTTGGTCAGGTAATATGTCTGGGGTAACGTGTACGAATTGATAGCAAGACTGTTTAGTATTTAGTTCTTGTGGGGAGGTAGGACAGTTTCCCGATATACCACACAATCCCAGAGATGGTTCTTAGAGGTAGGGAACCCAGGAACACTGTTGGTCAGGTAATATGTCTGGGGTAACGTGTACGAATTGATAGCAAGACTGTTTAGTATTTAGTTCTTGTGGGGAGGTAGGACAGTTTCCTGATATACCACACGATCCCAGAGATGGTTCTTGGAGGTAGGGAACCCAGGAACATCATAATGAAATCATTACAGAGAGGATCACTGAATCAGGTAATAAAATTGGGGGGGGGGGACGCTAAGTAAAACCCCAAGAGTCAGCCTTAATTTCATAATATTTTATCTCTGCTCCAATGAGTGAGAAAGGCTGAATGGAGAAGCAGTGATGAAGATGGTAAATACCGTAAGGCAGGCAATGGCCTACCTGTCATCGGGACGTCTACAGTAGAGCCTACCAACAATGGTATTTTATTTTTTAAATTCTGCCAATGAATATGAAATCAGTACTGATGCCCAATGCAATTAAGCCTCTCTGGCCCATTCAGGCATCCCTGTTTCTGGTAGAGTGTGATAGTTTGAGACACCTCACCAGCACTCCATTTCTTTCCCACCACTTGTAATGTCAAGATCACTTCCTAGCAGTCACTGTGGGAAAGTGTCTATGCTTGATGCCAAAACAAAAATCTCTCTTTTGATGCCAAAACAAAAGTCTAAGTCTGCACTTCCCATGTTTGTCATCCACCCATTTAATCATCAGATATCACCAATGCTCTGTATGTTGCCTTTGACTATTTCACAATATTAGAAATATCTGCAGATGCAAAAAAATTAACCAGCATCACTTACACTAATGTTAGGTAAAATCACAGTGCCTTACTTGCAGAGAACCACCTTATTCAGACAGTCGGGAGAAAGCCATATGAAGAAGTATTATGTGCAAGAATGCAGGGAGGGTCATCTGTCAAAAGACAGCTGACAAGGTGGCAAAAGTCAAAATGTGTGCGGCTAGGCAATCCAAACAAAGACCCAAAGGTCCAGAAGTGGCCCTTCCCATGTCTTTTGTCACTTCTTTAAGTAACAATAAAAGGCTGCCATCAGGCTCATCTAATACCCATGGATTTACAAGCGTTTATGCATGGAGAGCGCAACCCATCCTGTGCTGTTGGGGGTGAACCCCGGACATTTCCAGTACTCAGAGTTCCATAAACCTTGCTGAGTCGGGGCTTGTGTTGTAACTGAATTTAGGTCCGATTTCCCTTCCTAATTAAAGTTTTACCCCAGCACTAGGACATCTATTTCTGTCTTTCTAAAAGCCCTGATCTTAACAAATATATCACACTTGTGCAAAGATATTACAGTTCCTCCTAAGAGTATGCTTGACCACTCTCCCATGACTTCTTTCATCACTATTGAAATAAAGTCGAAGTTGCTACCTTCAGAAACTGATCCAGATAATGCTCTTTCCCTCATTACTCACAAATTCTCCGCAGGAGTACTTCTCCTCGGTGCAAGAACCAAGATCTGTCTGTGTTAAGTGATGTATAACGTTTGCAACGGAAATAATAAATGTATGATTGCGTATGTCATACGTGATCATTTAATAAAAATGTTTCTTGTTTAAAAAAGAACCAAGAACTGTCTGTAGCATGTTTCTTCATCTTCAGGAATAAAGACCCAACCAGTAGTCTGCTTAGAAACACGTATTTTTGGCTAAACCATCAGCTGAACCCCATCCTTTGAGTGCTGTTTTTCTAGACTTGGAAACATCCTTACTTAAGTATGTGTTCCAAAGGAAACCAGACCAGTTTCACAGACTGAGCAGATCATTCTAGAGTTTTCATGACATAAAATTTTAAGGTGGATTCTTTTGTAAATTATTCTGCCTAACGCAAATCTGAAAGGTCTCAGCATCTGGATTTCCATCCTTCAACAATGTGTCACATCTTAGATAGGAAAGGGAAGAGAACATCTGCAGTTGCATCTTGGCTGTCCTGTCCTAAAGCTATCTTTCCTGTATATCCCACTTTTATCCTTCAGTGGTAGCCAAGTAAGAAAAATTCCTCTGTTTGCTTCATTGTCGAGAAAAACAGACCAGATTGCTACTTAGGGTGTTAATTTTCATGTGGCCCAGAGCATCTTTGAGTATGTAGCACCTTGGATTGTTTTAGTATGCAGACACATAAATACTTGGCAGTACCTGTCCTGTGCACATAAAGATATCAGGAGACCAAACCATGGATTATCTCTTTAAAAGAAAGTCCTGTTTGGAAATGACAACAGTTAAAATTACTGAACATCTACAAAATGCAGAAAAAGCTGGCTGCCTGGGAGAGGATTTATGTCTTTCGTCTGATAATACAGTTCAGACCATCAGGAAAGGAGGACCTTAGCATCACCCCAAGTTGAACAGTAGCTTTATTTTGTAGCAGTTCATAGGCAGCTGATTTCTATAACCCACAGTGGAGGTAGAAACCTTCTGACTTCTGCCTCAACCCTCACCTAAATAGCATAACCAAATGTCATATATGCATCAAAACGTATTTGTTTGTTTGTTTAGCTTTATTAACCGGGTAAGGAAACTGGTCCAAAATCCATTTTCAGCTACAGTAGGTATAACACTAAGACCAGCATTCAGAACTGCAAAAGCCTTTAGGCACAAAATCCCACCAAGAAGTAAGTAACTCCTAACACATAATGGGGGAAGGGCTGTTCCATTCCCAAACATATTATACCTAACATAGTTCCACCCCAAAGTCACACAGTAATTCACTGATGTGATAACAGAAAACAATAAAGCATTTATGTACTAATAGTGGCTATTAGTCCAAGAGATAGTAACAACTTTTTAAAATAACCTTAACTAACATATTACATTCCGAATTGCAATTCAATCCATCAGTTACATTCAGCTTGATGTATAACCAGTTAAAGTTCAGCAACCACTTAAGTTCTGTTTTTACGAGTGTTTTTTCTATGTTTTGCTATTTATTTATTTAATCAGGATTCCCTTACTGGTCTAAAAGCCCGTACTGACCTGGGAAGAAAAGCCCAGCAAAACATTTGCACTGTTGAGTAGCTAGAGTTTACAAACGTATGTAAGTAAACAATTACAAGGTGTGGTTATAAAAATAATGCACAGCTGTTTAGCTAAAGAGAGTTCAGAGACAGTATAATGCATAGACTATATGAAGTGATACAATAATGTAGTATCATTTTTGAATTAGGCAAACTTTTAAGGAGACAGATAAGAGTTATGGTGTTAGATATGAGGGGATAGAAAGGCATAGTGTCAGAAGGAGGGACTCCTAGAAGGATATATCCTCTTGGAGTTTATGTCAGATGATCGAGTTTTTGGAAACTAGAACTTCATATGGTCAAGACCATATATTCGACTTTCTGAAAACTCAAAGCATTTGTATGGAGATTGCAGTACAGTGGGGATTGAGGAATTTGCCCTTTTCCCCACTGTAGCACGATCTTGGAGTTCATATATATAATTTGCAAGGGGTGCAGGGGGGGCTTGCCTCCCCTACAAAAATTAATATTTTTGTTGTTTCCTTTGCATTTTCAGAAAGTTGAAGATATGGTCTTGACCATATAAAGTTAGAGTTTCCAAAAACTTGATATTCTAACATAAACTGAGAGTTACTGACAGTAGGAAGAGGTTGAGTTAGAGTGGCAAAATAGACAGTGTAAAGGCTGTAGCTGTACTAAAGCAGAGGAAAGAGTGATATGGAAATTGTTAAGTAGAACAAAGTAGTTTGATTTAAGGAGAGTATCCTTGGTAGAGAAAATGACTACTAATCTGTGTATTTCTAATCATGTAGGGATTGTCTTTTCTTAGGGCAGGAAGAGTCACTTCTTGAACTTATCTGATTTTTAATTTGCTTTGGAAGAGGATGATGTCAAATTCTTGTTTTTAGTTTTAATGGTAAGCAGTTCCACACCTTAGCTACAGGAACTGAATGAAAGAAATCACCATGCCTGTTAGGTTCATAGGTTCATAGGAAGGTACTAGGCTATTGGCCCTAGGGCCTATACAAGCCTAGCCAAAAAGGTACCCTGGCTTTCGCCACCCAAGAAAATTATTTTCCTGTGCCCCTGGTTGATTAAATTATGGACATTTGATTTTACACATTCAGTACAAAAATAGTTGCAATAAAATAGTTCACTAAATACTACAGTTGTGCTTCAATGGGAATGTTATTCACAAAAATTGCTGCATTATATACAGTATGGTATTAGCCTACCTATCTACATATTTGCAATAGTTGTGTAGATGTCACTTTGTGTTATTATGGTTGCACATTGTTTGGTGTGATTTTTAGAGAATAGCTCAGGCATGAATTCTTTTGCTCTTACCTGGCTCCCTATAGCAACTACACTTATATTTACTAGTGAGGTGTGCTTTCAGGAGCTGTTAAAAAAGACTTCGCTTGCTGGCATTTTCTCTGGAAGAGTATTACACACTACAAAGGCAGTTTTGCAGAAGGATCTTTCTGTGTTTGCCATGGTGTATATGTGGGTCTTTGCTGTTGCAGCATGTCTTGATTTCCTATGTTGTACTAGGTGCTTCTGTCAAATAGTGTGCTTTTCAAAAGTGGGCAGTAGCTTTCATTTAATAACCTAAGAGTATTTATTTAAAAAAACGTGCTCACTATGGCAATACTGCAGTCTATCTTTCTTTTCCTCTAGATTAAATGCTTGATGTGCTTCAGGGATGTTATGGATATCTACTGAAACATTTGAATTTTGGGAGTGACACCACAAATTCCAGTGTGCTTATTTGGGTTCCAGCACTCTCGATACAGCATTATCCTATATAGCTAATCTTTATCTCTACAGATGTTTACCAGAAGTTTCCAGAATCCAGCGGCAGAGTTACAAAGCTCCATTTTGCATGATCAGCTTACAACATTACTGTCTAGGAGTTCCCTTAAGTCAGATATCCCTTTCTTGCTGCTGGGCTCCAGTCTTTTCAGCATTTTTATCAGCTAGAGCAAGTGCTTGCTGTATTAGACCTAACACTTACACTTCAGTGGGGTGATCCCTAACTCTAGTGAGAGTAAGGTGTTTATCTCACTAGACTGCATGCAAGAAAGCTCCTCACTGCTGGTCAGGGTAACATCTTGGATCTTATGGCATCTTCCATCTTTCCAGTGTCCTTGGCCTTCCTAATCAGGTGGATTTCATGATGACTGTTCAAAGGTCACTGGATAAAAATCATCATATCTTAGCCAACTTCTTTCTGGTCTCAGGTTACTGTAAGCATACCTAGACCTACTAGTCCTCTTTAGACAATTTCTAAGTAGAAATTCCCTCCTTACCACATAGTCTAGCCCACTTTCTTTCCACAGATGCCAGACTTTTGAAATGTGGTCTATTCAGGTTATATTATGGCCCAGGAACCTTGAGGTCCTCAACTCGGGCATCTTCATACCAAGACCACACAGCTTGAGGAAGTATACAGTTCCATGCCATTCCTAGCTCCGACCTTCAAAGCAGCACTCCCCCTTGATGAGACTGGACAACCTAATTTTGGTCTAGTATCTCAGCAAACATGAAGGTACCTCTTTTAAATGGAACCCTTGGGTATGGCAGTGGACATTATACCTCAACATCTGTTTTGTGGCAATCCATTTCTGTGGAACACACAGTTCCCTAGTAGATGGTCTCTTTGGCAAGATAAGTCCATCACTGGACCTTCTCAACTGACTAGACAGTTCAGAATACTTGCTGTGCATCTGAATTGACTTCAGTTGGATTTCTTTGATGACAGATTTCAGTTATCCCAGGCAGCAGAACATAGGGAACTGGGCAGTAGGCATCTTCCTCCTTCCTCATTAGAACTTCCGTGTGTATATATTTTCACCTTTCACCTTATGGCTCAGGTTCTGAATGAAGTAGGGCTAGGACAGCCCTTCTTAATCCTCCTTATCTTCTCACTATTTTGGTGATCGTGGTTTAAAGTTCTAACGTCCATGGCAAGAATGGGACTGTTTGGCAGTTTGCAGCACTCCATCTCAGCAAAGTTTGACCTCAGCATGTTGTTTTTTAGAGGCTCCCTCATTACCTTCAAGTTTGTTAGAAAGTGTGTCATAGATTTTGTTAGAAGCCAGAAGGTCTATACGCAGTGTTAAATGGAAGAGATTTTCCATTTTGACCAAGTGCTAAGACATTTCCTCAGAAATGAACCTGATTTCAATATGTTAGGACAGTCTAAGATGCAATTTAGGTCTTTTAAGGCAAAATTCAGTTCTTCATTCATTCATTTAAACTTCCACAGTTTTCACTGACAGCAAGCCTGTTAACTATTTTGTTAAAGCATTTCTTAACCTGAGGTCTCCAATATGCAGTCAGTACTGTCAGTCCAATTTGCATAACTGAAATATTTGAAAGGCCTAACTTCTCAGTATAACTGAGGTTTGTTTCCGGAAAGTTTCTTTTCTTGTTGTCATTCACCTCTGCTAGGAAGATTTTAGACTTGCACTTAACTGCACATGTCTGCATGGTTCCACTATGCATTCATAAATCAACAAAACTCAGTAAGTACAAGACTCAAGACCAGCATTCAGAACTGCAAGTCTTTGGCCACAAAATCCTACCAAAGAAGTAAAAACCTCATAACACATCAATGTGGGGAAGGGCTGCTCCATTCTCAAACATTTTACACCTAATATAGTTCAACCACAAAGTTACACAGTAATTTATAAATGTGATAACAGAAAACAATAAACATTGATATAATAATAGTGTTACGTAATGTAACGTGGGAAGGGATTATAATAATGTTTAAGGTCTTTACCTCACAGATACGAGGTACAGGGTTTGATTATGACCTCTGGTTGTTAGCTAGGTTTGTAATAATCTGCAGACTGATAGCCTAGTATTTGCACATGGACCTATAAATGACCTATTCAGTACAGCAGTAGGTAAGAAAGAACACCTACAAGCATTCCTGCCCAAATGAGAGGTATGTACATCTCTTATGTTCTTAGACACCATTGCCCATTCTCTACACATCTTTCTGTTTACATATAAGGACAGCCTGCCATGCACATCGTTCAGGCATTAAAAAATCACAGTCCTAACTGTAGATGCTATGCCTTCTCTACACTGATGGCAGTAATAAAACTATGAAATAGGTTCATAAATTAATACTAGGCTAACTGCCCTTGTGGGTCATTTTAAACCTAGGCAGTTACCCCATGTGAAAATCAAAACCTTAACCATTATGCCAGCCTCCCACAATGCATCTGTCATCCCTACAGACTCATTGTCATTCATTTGCACATCTGATATGTTGAAACTTCAGTCCTGAGATTTCAACCAATCACTCACCATCCAAAATTCATCTACTTAGTTCTTGGGGGACAGTGCATTTCCAAAGTGGCTCCTAGTTTTCAATCTCTTCAGATGAGTTCACTTTTCTTGTTTTGACAGGAGTATTTCAGCCAGTGAATATGCTTTCTAATATTTTTATAGAGTACTCTGACTTGGGGAACTAGCTCTCAGCGGCCCTGGATTTTGCAGAACGTTCCTGATTTTTTGGCTGGTTTTGCCCTGTCCTCATGCTTCCTATTCTACAGAAAATGCACGTTCTATTAACTTTCTGAGTGAATTGAAGTGATATTTCAAACCTGTCGTTGATTTTACATCTCTGCCTGCTCACACTTTTGGCTCTGTCCTTGATTCTTGACAAAGATGTTGAGAGCTGGGGGATTGTACTTTGCTTCAGCTGCAACTCTTGACTTTTCTTTCTTCTTTACTTTCTTTGCAAAGCAAACTGTTTATCAGACAGATGCCAGGAAGGGAAGCCAATCGTTAAAAAAAAATCTAAATGATAAGACAATTGTATTGTTTTCTGTTCATAAGAAATTGACCGTCCTGTTTTGAATACTGTCAAAGGACAATCGCCACTGCTGTTGTTGTTGGCTTTAGTCTCTGTTTCAGAATAAATCTGTTACATACTGTATATGTGAATAGTGTATTGCATATTTAAGATAGCTGTTATCTCGGGTTTGATTGTGCTGAAATGAAAGCATCTGTGTTTGTGTCTTAATCTGGTGTATATCTGCCTTTTAAATGAAGTATCCTAAGCTGTATTTTAATAATTTCCAAGCAGATCTGACACTGTATATTGTAAATAACTGTGCTGTGATCTTCTATTTGACAGTCTATATGTTTATCAAGTATTACTATGTTTTATTTTCTCGAGAGTCAGGCCTCCTTTGCTAGTGATTTTTTGATGGCTATCCTATCTTAAATGCCCCCTTAAAGAATTTCATCCTCCTCCCAAGTGCTAGGCTGTATTGGTTGGATGTTATTCCTATTGGTTGGTGGACCTGTTCAGAATCCCTTCACAGTATGGTACTGCTGTTTTGTATACTTAATGTATCTAAAGATCTTTTAAGAGGAACTTTTGGGCTTGGTCTCTTTATTTATCTGTCCTGTTTCACCCTTGTAGCAGATCTGTGGTTGAGATTATGAAACCACTATATTTATTAGCTTCTTTTGTTTGATTTTCCTCAAGTATTATCATGTAACAAACTTCTGTGACATTGTTTTCCTTTATTACTTCTGCAGGAAGGCAGTGAGTCTGATTAGGGCTGAGAAATACCCGTGGAGGTGTTGAGTACACCCTATAAGTCAGCTGAAGGAACACTTGTATGGACCAAATAAGGTATGTCTACCACAGAATCTAGTACTGACAGTTTTCATATTTGGCATAATTCAGACATGAATATCCCTTTGTTTGGAAAATCTTCAACTATAGTGAGTACATGTATTAGAGCTACAGAATTGTACATGGATATGGTTTGGAGTTTGGGATATTTTTATCCTATGTGATTTTGTCAATAAAATACTTTTGGGACATCATTTGCTGGCCGTTGTGTGTTCTTTGATCAGTCACAGACCAGTATATGTTGATGCCTTCTGAAACACTAATAAATGACACTGGAGAGAGAACTTAAACACTCAAGTGTCATCAATTTAAAATTGTATGTGTTGGGCTTTAACCCGTATACCCATAGTCTTTATGCATGGGGAGACCCTACCTGTATACCTTCTCTAAGATAAACTCTGATGTTATGAGAATTCAAAAGAACAGTGTAATTTTCAGCCAAGTTTTAGTTTGACGGCAAGTCTTGATTAATTAGCTTTGACGTGTATGCCATTGACCATGTCCCTTTACACACTAAGTCAAATAAAGTTGCTTAATAAGATGGAGGCTCATGAGTCTCGCCTAAAAACAAGCAGTTAGAGCCAGCTTTCTTGCCACCAGTGCTCCATATTTAGCTAGAAACTGAGCAGATGGAAGTTTGATTAGCAAAATAAAATGAAATGATTGAGCAATGGCTGAGTCACCTCTTTTCTGCTGGAAGCCGTATGATGAAGCACTGTAATGCTGACATTACTACAGAGGTTTGATTGGGGCGCTTGTTGCTTAATGCCAGCAGGGTTCCTAACTAAAGGATGACTTGGCAGATGACTGAACTGGTCTTACACACATAAAAGCTTGTATTTTGCTTTAGCTTCGTTATACATCAGCTTGTACTGATTGGGCAGGGAGGACAGGCTGCATACAAGGCATTATCCTCAACAATATGGTTACTTTTAATGACCCACAGCCAAAAGAAAATTTCTCTCCTTCATGATTTTTGGAGTATGAGAGCATTACTTAACTGTCAGCTATTCAGATTTTCACAGAATGTCCAGATTTTTGCCTCATATTTTTGGCCTGTTCCTCATAAAATGTGTGGTTTACTGGCAAATCACTGAGATTGAAGTCATTAAGTAATGATATATATATATATATATATATATATATATATATATATATATATATATATATATATATATATATTTGAGTTATAGACTTCATAGCCTTTGAAAAATGCATGCTAATGCAAAATCTGTCATTCTACCAACTTTCTAAGTTTATAAGAGCAATATTTAAAACCTGTCCCTGTTTGGGGGCCTTTGTCCCCCCACTATTTTAAGCTTTGTCCAGATTTCTTGTGCTGAGAGGTTGAGAGGTTGTGCAATAGAAAGCATATCGTCTATAAGTAGGAAGGTTCAGCCAATAAAGGACACAACTGGTCTGATTCTGCTCCCTGCAGAGGCAAGTGAAATAAACGAATGAATGAATGAAAAGAATGCTAACAACAGCAGAATAGTTGACATAACAAACATATCTGTCAAGTATTTGACTGGAGTGGGCCTTTAGGTAACAGTGAATGTTTATGCATTTTATGTGTTCATCAGCTAAGAAGGAGATCTGGCCCATATGGATCTTTTATTTTCCAGCTACATTTTCGGAAGAAATAAGAAATCATAGGATCATAAGAAGTTACTAGGCTAATGGCCCTAGGGGCCTGACAAGCCTAGCCAAGTTCTACCCTTATTTCCATGATCAGCACCTACTGTCCCTGTCCAAGAGGGACACAGGTGGAGCCCCCGGGGTAAATTTATAGTTACCCATCCAGTCGTCCAGATTGCATTTGAAGAGGGCCAATGAGATGCTCTGTTTGACATGAAGTGGGAGTCTGTTCCATAGGTTCATAGGTTCATACTAGGCTATCTGCCCTAGGGCATTTATAAGCCTAGCCAGAGTGTGTGTGGCTTTACCACCCCTTAGGATGAGAATACTACGCCCATTTAGGGTTTAGTTTACTGTGCCTCTGTCTAGTAGTGACACAGAGATGACCCCCGGGGTAAACCTACGATCTCCCATCCACTTGTCAAGATTTCTCTTGAAGAGAGTTAGTGAGGGGCTCTGCCTAACATGGACTGGGATTCTGTTCCAGAGTGTAGGGAGCTTCTGGGTTATGAATCTGTCCCTCCAGCACGTTCTATTTATTTCTGTGTTGAAGTTCAAATCTCTTGCTCTCGTGGCTCTGATGGATTTGGATTTTCTGAGGTGGAGCATGTCCATTAATTCCGGATTGGACATGGCCCTGTACGTCAGGCATAGATCACCTTTGAGTAGGCAGTATGTAACTGAATAGAGCTGGAGTTTCTTCAGCCGGGCAGCATATGACATATGTTTGAGACCCTTTATCCTCTTGGTGAGGAACTTTTGGGGTCTTTCCAACTGCTGCAGGTGCCGGGTAAGATACATCCCAAATGGGGCATTGTACTCAATCATGGGCCTGATAAGAGAAGAGTACAGGGACACAGTGACCTCTCTTGTTCTAGATGTGAATCCCTTCATGATAAGGTGGGCAATATAGAAGGTCTTCCTAACCACTTTGGCAATGTGAGTGTCAAATGAGAGGTTACTGTCAACTTGGGTCCCTAGGTCCCTGATTACCTCTTCCGTACTTAATGGATTACCACCTATATGGTAATTTGTGGGTACCTTGTTTTTCCCAAAGGGTATGACTATACATTTTTTGGCGTTCAGCTTAAGGCCATGGCTCTGGCACCAATTATATGTTTCTATGAGGCCTCTCTGAAGGATGCTTGTGTCCACTGGAGTATCAATTATGGCGCCCAGTTTGCAGTCATCTGCGAACTTTGTCAGCCACAATCCTCCTATGTTTGCCTGCACCTCGGAAAAATAAATGCCGAAAAAGAGGGGTCCCAGGACTGAGCCCTGTGGGACACTGCTTGTGACCGGCTTAGAGTCTGACATGGCTCTAGCAACTCTGACCCTGTGGGTTCTGTCCTTGAGTCAGTTTGCAACCCATCTTTTGACATATGGGTTTACATTTAAGCTGGTGAGTTTGTCTATGATGCCCGAGTGGGGTATTGTGTCGAAGGCTTTTGCAAGGTCAAGGTAGGCTGTGTGAACTGCCTTACCTTCATCAATGGCCTTAGTGACTGTTTCAAAAAAGTCGACCAAGTTCAAAAGGCAGGATCTGCCCTTGACAAAGCCAAATTGGGTAGGATCCAATGTCTGTAAGTCCCCAATGTCTTTGTTTATGAGTTCCATAATGATCCTTTCCATAGCTTTGAGACCAGGCTCGTCAAGCTTATGGGGCGGTAATTTCCAGGGTCCGTAGAAGCACCGCCTTTGTGGAGTGGGACCACTGTTGCCGTACGCCACTCTTTGGGTACGTATCCTGTAGTAAGGCTAAGATTAAACAGCAGCCTTATGTGTGGGTGTAGTTCCTCTTGGAGTTCATGTAACACACAGCCCAGGACACCGTCCGGTCCCATTGATGCTGTACTTTTAGCTTTAGAGAGGGCGGCTCTCACCTGGGCATCTGAGATGTTAGGGAGGCTACACTCTACTGGGATAGATATTTCTCCTTTTGGGGGGGAGGGGGAGGAGAAATTTGCACTGAACCTGTCTGCCAGAATGTTGGCAATGTCTGTGGGTTCAGTGTATTTTGTGTCATTTTGGACTAACTCTGAGCATATCTAGGAGTTTCCACCCAGGTTTCTAACATAGCTAAAGAAGGCCTTGTGATTGTCTTTTGTGTCTTTTGCTATTTTTCTCTCAAAGTTGGCCTTGGATGATTTTATAAGTGATCGTAGTTTTTTGCTAGTACTGATCAGAGATGCCTTCCCTTTTAGTGATTTTGCTCTGTCATGTAGTAGCTTCCTCCTCCTGTTGTAAAGTTTGTTAATGGCTGGGGTCCACCAGACCGAGCGCCTGCCTTTGGGGGAATGGGTCTTGGTTTTATTTGGGATTGCATGATCCATGCATTCTTGAAGGTGCCCGTAGAAGGCATTTATAAAGGATTCAGCAGTGTGGGTTGTGGTTTCCACTGGCCCAGGGGCCTTGAAGGATACCACTTCAGTCTTAAGAAGCGTGAAGTTGGCTTTTGAGAAGTTCTTCACTGTGGTCTTTTGTGCAGGGGTGGTGGCAGGATGTGGATTTCCAGTGAGATTAATTTATGGTCTGATCTCACCAATGAGGGGTATACTTCCGGTGTGGAGCATTTTGTCCCCATGTTTGTGATGATCAGGTCTAGTATATTATCTCCTCTTGTGGGAATGGTGACTAGTTGTTCCATAGCATTTGAGTTTATGAATTCTAGGAACCTTTGGGCTAGGGTGTTGGGGCTTGAGTAATGTTCCCAGTCTATGCTTGGGTAGTTGAAGTCTCTCAATATGATGGTATTTGGAGAGACATTCATACTCTCCAGTGTCTTCAGGAAGGCTGTGTGGGGTTCCTGAGTGTGAGAGAGTGGTCTGTAGCATGCTACAACCTGTAGGGCAGTTTTGCCTATGGTTAGTTGCACCTGGATGGTCTCCGATGCTTCGTGCATTGCCACTAACCTGGAGGTGTGAGTATCTTTGATGAATATGGATACTCCCCCTCCTTTTGTGGTTCGGTCCAAGTTTTGGGGCCGGAAAGCATGATATGAGGTAAAACCTGGTAGTGCTGGGGTGCTCTCAGGAGCCTTGAACCAGGTTTCAGTCACTGCACAGACATTGATGTTCTCCATACTGAGGAGGGCTTCGAGAGCGTGCATCTTGAGGTTTAGACTTCTGGCATTGAGCAGCATTATCCTTAGTTTTTTTCCACTTGTGTTTTCTAGGGAGGTAGGTTTGTCATTTGAGCCTTGCCTAAAAAAGGCACTATGGGGGTGGCAAGAGCCTTGGCCAATATCCGGAATCCCAGGGGTGACAGGTGCAAGCCATCCCTTGCGAAGCAGCGTGGCTTGTCAAGCATGTCATCCCAGGCAGACAGACATTGGATCCCCTTAGAATGACACCAGTAATTAAGCCAATTGTTAAAACTGATCATTTTGTCTTTGTACTGTGGCATCATCCTTGGTGAGGGTAAGATGCTGCTCAGGGTCAGGGTCATACCGGCCTGGGCTACATAATCAGAGAGCTTCTCTATGTCTCTTTTCATGTAGTCCAGGGAGGTACGTCTCAGGTCGTTTACACCGGCATGGACAATGACTGAGTCATATTTGTACTTGCTGTGGAGTGACCTGAGTGCTTGTGTTATGTGGCGGATTCTAGCGCCCGACAGGCAGCTTACTGTAACCTTTTCCTTGTTCAGTCTAGTGAGCGGGACGTCAGTGTGTCTGACTGTGGAGTCACCTATTACAAGTGTGTCTGGCATGTTGTTTGGCCTTAAGGGCTGTGACTGTTTAGCACACTGACTTTGTGAACTATGTGTTGCATGTGCTATGTCTTGAGGTAGTGGTCGCTTGGGTGTCTGCTTTGGAGGCCTCTGTTGTTTTGGTAGATTTTTAAGCAGAGCCTCTGAGTATGTTTTTGTGTGTTTATGTGTTTGGTTGCCTCTGGGAGACAAATCTGTCCCTCCAGCAGGTTATATTAATTTCACATACCAGGTTAAAGTGTTTAGAGTGAGTAACATGTGTACCATTTGACTTGTGGAGATGCAGAATTTCCAATAAAAAAGGGTCATAGATGATCACCTCTGAGCAGTCTGTATGAAACAGAATAAAGTGACAATGATTTCAGATGATCCACATAGGACAGATGCTGAAGACCTTGAATTTTTTTGGTTTCTCCAATTGCTGCAGGTGCTTGAAAAGGTGCATACCAAAAGGGGCATTGTACTCAATTATTGGCCTGATGAGGGAAGAGTACAGGGAGGTTATAACTTCTTTTTTTCTGGAAGCAATGCACTTACTTATGAGATGAGCAACATAGAAAGCCTTTCTTACCACTGTGGAGACATGATGGTCAGAGGTAAGGCTGCTGTCAACCTTTGTGCCCAGGTCTGTCACTACTGAGTGTGTACATAAGGTGTTGCTATTGATGTGGTAGTTAGCAGGAACATCGCTCTCACTGATAGGGATGATAATACATTTTTTTGCATTCTGTTTAAGGCCATGACTTTGGCACCAGTCGTTTATTTGTATAAGACACTCTTGTAGGATGTTGACATCATTTGGAGATTCTATGACCAGTCCCAGTTTGCAGTCATCAGCAAACTTTGTCATCCACAGACCTTTAGTTTTTGGTTGTACTTTGGAGAAATAGAATCCAAACAGTAGAAGTCCCAGGACTGATCCCTGTGGAAGTCCACTGGTCACATGTTTGCTGTTGGAGGTGGATTCCCCTATTTTGACTATATGCGTTCTATCAGTGAGCCAGTTAGCAACCCATCTAAAGATATAAGGGTTGATACCTAGCTGGGTGAGTTTGTGAATGATGCCTGAATGGGGGATAGTATCAAATGCCTTGGCTATGTCTAGGTAGGCTGTATGCACGGATTTCCCCTCGTGCGGGGCTTTGGTGACTGTCTCGAATAAGTCCATCAGGTTTAACAGGCATGATCTCCCTTTGACAAATCCAAACTGAGTCTGGTTAAGTGTTTGGAGATTACCTATATCTTTGTTGATAAAGTCCATGATGCTTCACTACATGGCCTTGCAGATAAGGCTAGTCAGGCTAATAGGTCTATAGTTCCCAGGGTCAATGGAAGCACCACCTTTGTGTAAGGGAATAACAGTGTCCGTTTTCCATTCAGCTGGGTCAATGGTGGATAATGGTCTTCCAACATGGTGGCAGTGAGCACCAGATTGATTAGCGTAGTCTCAGTGTGAAAGATAAGAAATTGTTTAAAAAAGCCTGTAAAAGTTATAAATATCTGTAAAATCAGTTGCTGTGTATATGCTACACAGCATGGATGCCAGCAAATAAGACATTTGGAGAAAGTAAGATAAATTCAACCAGAAAAGGAGAAAAAAAAGCTCTGGCAGTGAAGAAATTTGTAGCTATTCAGCAAAAATCTATTCAAGTTTCACCATTAGCTCAGGAGATGGTTTCTAATTATTTACAGCAAAATAAAGTAAATACTGTCAGTGCCAAGCTTGGAAAAATAGAAGAAGCTTTAAATAGCTGTTCAGGTGAGTTGATAAAATGGCAGAAATCAATGGCTGAAATGAAGGTTTAACTATCTGAACACGAGACTTCTTAAGAACTGATTCAAAATATAGTAGTGTTAGAGCAAACTGAGAAAAACTGAGATTTTTGTGCTATACCAGAGGAACTGTATTTATTTTATGAAGGAACAAAGAAGCAATTCAACTAGTAAAACACAACAGGATTTGTTAATTGAGACGGCATATTGTATGGATACCCAAAGATGGCAATAGGAAAGCAGCCAAGACTTGTATTAGTAAAGATACAATCATATCAGAAGAAAGAGCTGCTCCTAACAGAACTGTGCCAGAAGGGAAAAACAAACTTAAGAATGGTGATACCCGAATGTTTGTGGAAAATGATTATTCATTGTACACCAGGCAGAAGTGAAGCAAATTTATCCCAGCAATTAGGAAATGTCAAGAGGCAGGTGTGAGACTCAAGTTGCTACATCCAGCTGTCTTCAAAGTATTTTACCTGGAGGATAAAAGGCATTTTGGATGCAGAATAGGTTAAAGAGGGAAAAAAGTTTAGCCAAAAAATCCAGTATGGTCAAGGAGAGTGTGCTTTTCAGTCTTCTGACAATAACAAAGCCCATAGAGAAACTTTACTAGGAATACCTTTTCCATTGTTGCAAAGGAAAATTCATGAGTGACAGAGAAACAGAGAAAAGCCTTGGAGCTGACTAGAAGAATCATAAGTACCTTGCAGTTGAACTAGAAGCCAGTGGGAGTTTGAGATGATTAGGAAGAAGACCAGCAATAATGTGAAATTGGTGAATAAGTGAAAAAACTGTAAAGCAGCAATCCCATTAGATATAGCTTAGACTCATGAACTGTGCTTCTACTAGAAGTGGCTGAAAAAGACTAGAAGTCTGCTGACTGCATTATCTGGAGGGAAAACTCACATAAACACCACTTTATATCATTAATGTTTAAAAGCACACCGAAGGGACTGAATAAATAACTAAGTAAAACAGATTTTGTTCTTATTAGTGATTGTATAAAAATTCATGATTTAAATTACATTCTGCATTCTAAAACTGTTCCCTGTAGTATGCAGTCAGTGATATTTTAAATGTGGCATGAGGAAGTTTGACCAATGACTGTTGTATATGCTAGAGGTATTTAACCTTTCCTTATTGTAATGCATCCAGGCTTTACACTGTAACAGTATAAGAAAGACTGGAAATATGTGAGGCAAAGTTAATATAGTGTTGTGATCATGGGGCTACCGGGGTGTAAAAAGTGTATTGATCATATTATATTTAAAATTAAAAGTAGGGCTGCTGATTAATCATCATTAGTGTGTCCGATTAATGTGGAAACATTTTCAGCAATTAACATTTTTAATGCAACACCTACATGCATTATTTAATTTACACGTTAAGTAAGCAGCGCCATGTCAGCTTCACTTGATCACTTCCTGTGTTGTTTCCGGTCTTCCGTTCATGAAAAATAAATGGAAATTGGTTCAAATAGAACAACATTATTCATCAGTGGCAAGATCATGGGGAATTTATGAGGAAGTGACTAGTTTTGAGTTGGTTCAAAATGGAATCAAAGCTGGAAAGAATGATTTTGAATAGAAGGTTTGTTTTTAAAACTAATAATATCGTGGTGTACAAACATTGCAAGAAAGAGTTTAAATATCATTGTAGCAATTCATCAATGAATTATCACCTGTGAATCAAGCATGCATTTATTGCTGATGATGAGCCATCAACATCGGTTGCATCATCAGCTAAAGCTGAATCAGTGCGTTACCAGACTATATTCGTTGAACTTCAGGAGATGGCAAAACCAGTGGATCAAGGGAAATACAACATTAGTAACACCATTGCAAGATGAGTTGCTGAAAATAGTCGACCGATTAACATTGTCACTGATGAAGAGCTCCAGGACATTATTCGTATCACCAGTGGAAATCTGTCATATACTTTGCCATCCAGGTCCATCATTAGCAATTGAATCGACACTTTGTATGAGCAAGAGAGAGAGAAAATAAGTCAGGTTATGGCAGGAGTTGAATTTGTAGCTTTAACCAGTGACTATTCGTCGTCCATGGCTAATGATAGCTACCTTGGCATTACTTGTCATTTCATTGAGAAAAATTGGGTTTCTCACTTCTTTCACTGTGTTTTAAGCAAATTGAGGAATGACACTATTCAGAAAACTGTGCAGAGCACTTTCTTCAGTGGCAAGATCATGGGAAATTTATGAGAAAGTGACTACTTTTGGCACGCAAAATGCATGTGATGTGACAGCTGCTCGATGAAGGCTGCATTTTCAGAACACGCCCTGTGCAGCACACAACCTTCAGTTGTCGATAAATAAAGCAGTTGTAGAGTCTGGAATTGAAGGCCTCCTAGCTAAATGCTAGAAAGTTGTGTGACACTTTAAAGACAGTCCTGTGAACAGTGCTGAGTTGACAATGCAGCAGGTGCAACTGTATTAGGCACAGGAGAAGTTAATTCAGGATTTTCCCACACTTTGGAATTCATCTCTTCAGATGATTGAATGACTTCTAAACAACAAATACTCTGTGCTGAAAACTCTAGCTCAGCCAGGCCACAAACACAGGCTCACTGTACCAACGGATACAGAATGGAAGAAACTACAGTGCATCTGGTACAAAAGGTTGTCAATCCCTGGCGCTATGCTACAGAATTACTGGGCAGAGAGCAGTACATTTCTTGCTCAGTGATACTTCCAACCCTCTGCCACCTTGAAGTCGAAATGGTAGTATCTGATGAAGACCCTGCTAGCATCATAAGTTTCAAAGAAACATTTTTGACAGATCTAGAACAATGCAATCTGAACCTGAACCTTTTGGGGTTAGAAATTGCGAATGCACTGGACCCACGTTTCAGAAGTCTTAAATACTTGTGAAAAGACAAAAGACGCAAGGTTTGGCAGAAGCTAGAATTTCTTGTGAAAAATTCTGATCAGCATGCTAATCATCAACCAGAAGAACCACCACCACAAAGAGAAAGCGAATGCATGAACTTTAATCAGACTCCGAAGATAAGCCACTGATGCCTCTCTCCTCCTCCTCCTCTGAGAAAGCAGTTGTTGAGCGATATAAACTTGAAAAACAAATTGACATTGTCTCTGATCCATTGCAGTGCTAGAAGCTACACAAGGACAATTACCCAGTCCTGTTAGCCAGAAAATATTTAGCACCCCCAGCCACTACTGTCCCTTGTGAATGCTTGTTTTTTGGTGTCTGGATATGTTGTCAATAAAAAAGAGCATCCCCTGAACCAACTATTGTAAATAAACTGATCTGCTTAAGCAATTGGCTGAAAAAATACAGTAAGTGACAACATCAATGTCTTGTTTGTTTTGTCTCGTCTTGTTTTTTATTCACTCTCAGTTTATATCAAAGTGTTAGACTAACATGCTTGAAGGAAAAAATGTCGAGTAACATGCAGTTAATTCTGATTAAAAAAACGTCATTGAGTGATTAATTATGATTACATTTTTTAATTCAACAGCAACCTTAATTAAAATATAACTCCCCATTTTTTATAGAAGTAGATGTCTAGACTGATTATCTTAGATTAAGCTATATAGAAGTTTTTTTAAAACAAATATGCTTGGAAAACAAAAGAAAATTATGAAAGATATAAACATGGTAACTCATTCTTACATTGGTACCTGCATTTATATATGTATACTGCACAGAAATAATAGTGAAGTTATCACACTTTGTCTTCTTTTCCATTTATGTAAATCCATGTTTTATTTCAATAAAGCACTAAAAAAAAAAAGGAATGGTGGATGACCTCTTAAAGAGAAGGGAAGCTTTTGATGCTGTGATAAACCTTTACGATCCCTGTTAACTGCCCTCTTGTTCTTTGAGACCTAGCCAACTCTAAAAGAGAAAGCAGCCTCCTTGCCATCCAAGGAAGGCTGGTAGGCATCACATGGTCTTCTTCTATGCTAGTCAAGTTGCACAAGATGAAAAGTATAGCAAGCCTAAGTATGGTCTGAGGCTGCCTGTGAGGGTGGGTCAATTTCTCTCACCAAGGACTACTGGGCTTTTGATGTTGTCATGCTCAACCATAACTCAGAGCTCTTAGGTCCTCCCCAGATAGACATCTGCTAAGAGATCAACCCATTTCAGCAGAGATGATGGGAAAAGCCTAGATGGGCTCATAGCGGAATATTGAACCCTGCGATGTCTGGATTCAGAAACACCATAAAATAAGTACCAGTAGTGTGTAAAATATCATAAAGTCAAAATGTCACATAAATAAACAAATATATTTATTTATTTATTTCTGCACGTGTGTTTGTTTACCGGAGTGGAGCACATCATATCTCATATCTGAGCATTTGCAGGCTCCGCCTGAGTTACATAGATAGTAATAGTAACATATTAAATGCAGCAAGAGAATATTGATAACATTCTACAATATCTACAAATGATAAACATGACTCAAGGATCATGTTCCTCCCTGGAAAAGATGTTCGACATCAAATATTTGAAGCCATAAGCTGAAAATGGACCTTCATCTGGGTCATTCATCATTTAGCCTGTTGTGTGGTATCCATACAGTTAGTAATACATGTGGTTATACACACTTTGCAGAGATGCCCCGCATGGGTGGCAGCCAGACATCGACAGAGGAATCACTCTCTTTAGTGGTTCACATCCCAGAAGAAATGAACAAGCTGGCAGACTTGCTGAGCTGCTCCATCTGTCTACTGCTGGAGTTGCAGATTCAGAGGCAGTGTCTAGTTGTGGTTTTCTAGAAGTGAGCTGTGACAAAGACCAACTAATTTGCAGGTGAGGAGAAGATGATTCTGCCATTAGTCTACTTGATGCAGAGCTGCAAGGTGGGAGGATTTACTCTGTGTCTTGTGGTATTTAGCTTCTCTTAGATCTACCTGTCACTCTTGCTGATCCCACATCTCATCTCAAAATTCATAGAAGAAAGAAGAAAATAATTCTCATTCCCGTGTAGTGGCAAACATAGATATAGCTCCAGGGTCTAACATCTCTGGCTGTGTAGGAGACTCTGTTGGGCCTGGTCAAAAATGTCCACCACTGTTTGGGTGACAACTGGTTACACCTCAGAGGCTGGCATCTGATGTAGACCTTCTGTTTCTGGTAGGACTTCCAGATGGGGTGTCAAAAGTGACTAAGGTGCTGACAAGAAGCCTTCCAATTGTCAGGTGTATACTTCCATGTAGAAACAGTACTCCATTTTGGCAGAGTAGTAGTAGTAGTGCATTTTGCTTAACCAAATGACCAGTGTCATGTGTAGGTTATTCTGATCTGTCTTAGAAAATGCTTTTTGCTGCAGTTATCACTTGCACCCACAGGATGTCAGAGTTGCAGGCTTTCATGTGCAGGGAACCATTGCTGGTGTTTCACGGAGATTGGTTGACCCACACTCTAAGCCACTTTTATTTTCCAAGCAGTGGTTTTTAAATTGTCCTTGAAGCAGTCCCTCAACTCCTTGTTTTTTTTCTGCTGAGGCACAAACGAAGGCAGAGATTCATTGTAAACTACACATGCAGGTTTTATCTGAATTGTTTGTATAAGCGTAGATAGACAGACCAGGTGTTCATATTCATCACTTCCAAGAGGAAAAGACTCACAGTTACTAAATAAATCCTTTCCAAATGGATAGCCAACTACATTACCTTTTGTATTAGGCAGCTAACTGCCCATTGGCAGTAGGCTGTGGTCAAGAACTACCCCTCAAAGTGTGTGGCTGCTTTTAAGTCATTGCAGACATCTACTCCAAGGCCACTTGGTTTTCAGTACATACTTCTACCAACCAGTATGACCATCACTACAGTTCTAGGAGCCGGACCTTCTTTAATAATTTTATATTCAGGGCTTAGCCCTTCTACTCTTGGTCCTAAGGATGTCCTGCAAGCCCTTACACCCTAATGGAAGTACTGCTTTGGATTCAACACTGCCACAGTGACGAAGAAAGTAACCTTTCGTTTGACACTCATGTTGCCAAAGTAGTTAGGAAAACCTTCTACATTGCCCACCTGATCATGAAGGGATTCACATCTAGATCTAGGGAGGTTATAGTCCCCCTGTACTCATCACTCATTAGACCTATGATTGAGTACAATGCCCCATTCGGAATGTATCTGACCCGACACCTGCAGCAGCTGGAAAGGCCCCAAAAGTTCCTCACCAAAAGGATAAAGGGTCTCAAAAATATGTCTTATGCTGCCCGACTGAAAGAACTCCAGCTCTATTCAGTCGCATACCGCTTGCTCAGAGGTGACCTGTGCCTGACATATAAGGCCATGTCAAACCCAGATTTGATGAATATGCTTCACCTCAAAAAATCTAGATCCCTCAGAACCGCAAGGGTGGGAGACTTAAACCTTGACACGGTTATTAATAGAACGTGCTGGAGGGACAGATTCATCACCCAGAGACTCCCTATGCTGTGGAACAAAATCCCGGTACATGTGAGGCAGAGCACCTCGCTGGCCTTGTTCAAGAGGAATCTTGACCAATGGATGGGAGATCGCAGATATACCCCAGGGATTACTTCAGTGTCACTGCTTGACAGAGGCACAGCAAAATAATAGGCATAGTTTTCTTCAAACTAAAGGGGTGGCAAAAGCCACATAACTATGGGCTAGGCTTATAAATGCCCTTGGGCAGATAGCCTAGTATGAACCTATGAACCTATGAACCTATAACTCTACCATCTGTGGTAGTGCAGATATGTTTGACATGCAGTAGATCTAGGAGAGGAGTCCTGCATCCTCTTTCCCATCCCTTTGTACTTGGATGGCACCGTCATCATGCTTCAGCTGCTGGGATTCCCAATCATTTTGGCCAGTTTATCCTTTATGTTACTTTTTAACAGTGTAAATGTCAAATCCTTATTGCTGTTTCATTATCTGTTTGATAAAAACTGGGAGTCAACGGGCTGGCTGGCACAGGAGCTAGGCATGACATCACAGCATGTGCCAGCATCAACAGCACATGTCTTCATTTTAGGAACTTTCTAGAAAAATGTTGAATCTGACTAGTAGCAAGTTTTAACCCAGTCTTGGGTTCCCTAATAATTTATGCAATATGGTAATAATTGATATGTTGCTATTATGAATTATGGAATCCATTAACATTAACAAATGTTCTTTTGCTGGCATCCATCTCATTTTTTTTCAAGAATGATGCACTGGTGTCCTCTCTTCAAAGAGATAGTGAGAGAGAGAAAGAGAGATGAAGCTGCAGTTTTTATTCAGACCAATGAAGCTATGTGAAAACATTTTTTTTTGGTTGAGGCTACAGCAGTTGCCATATCCAAGCTGAGGAATTAAGAGTTATTTCCAAATGGTCATTATGGCTTTGTTTGTTAACAAATTGGTGATTTTAGACCATGCCCTGAGCTGGATGAATTTATTTATTTATGTATTTTGCATTGTGATGCCCCTTGCCAGGAGAATATTAAAGAGGAACAAGCCAGGTCTCAGAATTTTTTTAAAGGTGGTCACTTTTTAGAGAGAATGCCCTTTGAGAGTTAAGAATGACTGGGAAATCCAGATGTATTGCTGTAGAGGGATAAAGCCATAACTATGTGACTCATGTTCACCTTTTGGCTGTGGCACCTACTGGTACTGTCATGGGGGAGGAGAAGAATGACAAAGCTTAACCTACTTGCTTCTCTTTGAGAAGAGGTGTGGGGTGTGTACTCGAGGCACAGTCTCTGTGGGATGTATAATCTCCAGTGTATACAGAGGATCACAGAGGGGTCCATATCTCCTCAAGTGGATCAGAGCTATTACCTCATACATAAAAGAATAAATATGCATAAAAACTACCCATTGCATGCTAACCCCTTCAATGCCATTAAGCATGTGCTGGAAATCCTTGTAGATGATAATGCCACTCACAATACCCTTACCTTCACAGACCAAATGAGTCATAGGGCTTGCCCACTGGGGAACATATGGGTCAATAGATCAGTCAGGGGGAAAACCCAATAGTCAGAGAAGGATCAAGAGTGGACCAAAAGAGAGCAAAAAATGGTCATTGAGGTAGCAGGTTTTAGATTTGTGGCATATTTTAGTTTTGTGCAGTTCCACAAATCACCATTTTATTCAGCTATGGCTTACCTCACAGTTTATTGTTGAAGTTAGAAGTTCTGTTGAAGTCATATTGCATAGTAGATTGTAAGCTGGCTAGTGTATTTGGTTATGCTTTACAGTTAGGAATTGCAGAGACTCCTTCCAACTCAAGATATCAGGTTAATCCTAAAAAGTCAGAGCAAATATAGATATGTAAAACTGATACTCGTGGCACTGAGCTTTGAAGCAGACAGGTTATCATCACCTTTGGCTCCCAAAAGATGCAAGCCTGTGTTTAATGTTGCCATTGTAGTGAAAAATGATGTTCTCATTACAAAAACAGAGGAACAGAAACCCCACGCACATTACCTTGAAATAAGGACACTTGGACAGCATATAACTTATGAACTGTAAAAAGTGGATTTTGCAGTGTTTGTATAATGATGGATATTTATGGATTATACAGACATGCTGGGAAAAGTATGCACTGAAAGTTAACAAATTTCTCCTAGAAAGATTTCAAGCTGCATGCCAGAATATCAGGTTATCTGCCTCGATACAGAATTCTTACTTGTTGCTGAGGGCAGTGTACAGGAAAATCTAGGTGACAGAATGGCCTTGAGATATAAGGTAAACATCTGTGAAGGTGATTAAGTCTTGAAGATGTGGGTTTGATTCTGATACCTTGCACAAATGCAGCATGGGATTCTGTACAAGTCACTTAACCAGAACAGAGCTATTGGGTTATGTTTGAAAATTACGAAACAGTTTTGTCTAATAAGATCTAGCTACTTGCCAAAAACAAAATAAATAAACATGGCAAAGGTGGTTCTAAAAGTAGTATATATACCTCTTTGAAAGCATTCCTTAATTCCTGAAGTCCAATCATTCCTGCTGTTTCCGCAAGCAGTTTAGGTGCCATTAGTTCCACGAAGTCCTCAAAATCTACTCGACCTCCCACTGAAACGTAAAACCAAATTGTTCAAAGCAGATACAGATTCAACTTTTTTCCATGTAAGCCACATGCTACAGGTGCTGCTTTTGTTAGCCCTCCCCTTTCGTTGTGTAAACATTGAATTATGTTTATCCTATATTTTCTAGATATCCCACCAGTTATTTTCTTATACTTTCGTTTCTGGGTGTTTTTTTCCAGTAAGTAACAGTTCTCTCTGTGTGAATAAATAGTTCTGCAGATCTTTTGAATTTGCTGGTAGTGTCAAAGCATGTCAGGGATCTTTTAAGCAGGTGCTTCCTGTTCCTGACATCAAGAAATTTGCTCTTTTTATATTTACAGAGTGTCATAAAGATTATTGGATTGTGTGTGATTTTTGTACACTTTAGTTATGCCCAGCAGTAAGTATATTTTCTGAGTGCATAGTTACTAATGTTCCTAACAAGAGGGAGTTTTCTCTGTAGCGTGTCTTAAGTTTCTCTGTGTCAGCGGAATGCTGTTCTGCAAAAACAGATATCAGTGATACCTATCTCTGATTCGGGCTGTTTTCTGTTTATCCATGTTTTCAGTAAAACTGAATGTACTAACGTCACTGTTTCAGTCATTACTAATGTTTTAAAAAGGTGACAGGAAGTATTTGGAGCTGCTGTCTTTCAAACATTTAAAACAATCTTTGTATTTCATTAACATTTACTAATTCCTCTAGTTTACCAATTCTGGACATCAGTACCTTAACTGGTAAAGTTCCTTACCTTCAAGAAAACAAACTGGATAAAATAAAAAGCAAAAGACTAACTAGAAGAAGTTATATGAACACACATTTTAACATAGCTAAACAAATGAGAAGACTTATGTATCTGATTACACAGGAATTAAAATACGGTACACCACTTTGTAATATCTGTAACTGTTTTTGTGCTATGTAAATAGTGACAAACAGACAAATGCATGAAGTACTTAGCTTTGCCTTGCACCTTCTTCATTAAATCATGTCATATTCCCTTGGGATTAGTGACTCTTTTGTGCCACACCTTTTTCCTTAAGCACACTGCAGAAGTGTTCATGCTGTTTTTTTGCTGATATCATTAGTTAACTCTTTCAAAAAACATCTAGAATGAGTGAATGTGAGGTATCTTTTATTACGTGATACATCTCTTGAACATGTTCCTTCTGAGAGGTCCGTGACTGACTTTCTTGGGAATACTAAATAACAATATCAAGATGTGTTCATCACTGGACAAATACATTGTCAGTGCTGGGACCCATTGACTCAATCAATGTCGGCGATGGTTCCATGGGCTGACTCATGCAGTGCAATTACTGACACCAGGGCTAGTGCCAGCTAAGGACTGCATCTGATGAAGTCTGTGAATACAGAGTGGTAAGAATGAGGCAGGGATGTAAGGCTGAGCTGCTTTTAATGTCCAGACATCTGTGGGTGAGATATTTAGAAAGTGAGTCCAATGGCCCAAGATACTGTTATTTCTCTTTAATAGATCTAAGGTCCAAACTGTAAAGGATAACTGCACACATATTGGCGGCCATCCTAGATAGGGAGGATAAACCCACAGACATCGGGTCAGCAGGACAGAAAGACAGAGCAATCCATATTGAGGGTGGGGCTAGTTAGGAAGACTATACCAACTCTGGAATGGCTGAACAGGAAGAATATCCCTAACTACCTTTGGACTTGGAGGATGGCCCTACACGCATTGGGAGGTTTGCATGGAAGATGATCCCTCCTAGTTTGGGCAGCTAAACAAAAAGGATGGACCTACTTGCTTTGGTATTCAAGACGAAAAAATGACACAACTTTGAGGGTGCTGAAAGTGAAGATCAGTGTTGATAGACAGTGATGACTGCTGCCACTTGATGGGGTTTCAAACTGAGAAGAGAAAGTAAGTACTGTGGGGACACTGAATATGTCAGAATGTCAGACGGACTGACTTACAGTTCATGTTGATCTGCTGGGACAGCTGAATGAGTTCCATCTCAGTTGGCATGTAGCCCATTGTGCGCATCAAGTTTCCTAGATCTTTGCAGGTTATGAAGCCATCTTTGTCTTTGTCAAACTCTGTGAAGGCTTCTTTTAGCTCTAAAATGATAGGAACACAAGGAACAGTGATAAAAAGGCATGAAAAACAAAACAAAAACACAAAGCCTTGGTTGCTTTATACTTAGACCCCCTAGCACCCCAAGACAGTGAAAGTATTCATTCTTAAATTTAAATAGACTACATGAACAGAGCCAGCATGGGTCACTCTTGTTAACACCAAGCAAACTAGATCAATCATTAACGGGTTTCAAATAATAAACAATCAGATATGTCTTAGAATACAGCACTGCCTCATTAAGTTCTTAGATAAACAGGAGCCATTTCTAAATTTAATCTAAATTTCTCTCCAACACAGAAAAAAAATATTCCAGGCACAATAATGAGTACTTTCCATATATTTACTTTTGTAACAATACATCTTTGTTAGCCGAATAAAAAACAGTAGACAAAGCTGTGTATTTTTTGCGTGTGATCCCACAAGCTGTGATCTGCTTAACTGACTAATGCAAGAATTGCACACTACGGAAGTGAAGGTTGTGAGAGAAAAGCTATACCAAGAAGTAATTTTCACATGAATCATTACCTAAGGTCGCGTGTTCCTTCAGGGAAACTAGAGAACTGTATTACCATCTGTGGGCAGCCATAAGGTACAAAACTCACTGTTGCTGATTTACTGGCCTATAGACAATTGACTAATCTCATTTACTGGCATCTCCCTTTCCTTGAGTTGGTTTAAGCTGAAGATTTTTTGGAGACTTAATTATCTTTACGTTGTCCAGTCAGTGAAGTGTTTACTGCCTTGCAACGTCCTTCTGTTGCCCTTTGAACATATTTCCTCTGCTGCTACCCTGGCAATGCTTGGTGTTAACCAACAATAACGAGTTTACTCGAACATAAGAAAATGTTAATGTACATTACTTGTATTAGTTTCATAGTTTCATAGTATAGTACTAGGCTATCTGCCTTGGGGCATTTGTAAGCCTAGCCATAGTGATGTGGCTTTTGCCACCCCATGAAATGGTACAAAAATGTAAAGAATAAATCTAGAATACTGTGCCTCTGTCTAGTAGTGACACAATGAAGGTCTCCTTATATAATAGAATTAGTTTACTGTGCCCCTGTCTAGCAGTGACACAGATGTGACCCCTGGGGTAAACTTACGATCTCCCATCCACTCATCAAGATTTCTCTTGAAGAGAGTCAGTGAGGGGCTCTGCCTAATACAAACTGGGATCCTGTTCCAAAGCATGGGAAGCCTCTGGGTTATGAATCTATCCCTCCAGCATGTCCTATTCATACTTGTGCCGAGGTTTAAGTCTTTAGCTCTCGTGGTCCTGATGGATTTGGATTTTTTGAGGTGGAGCATGTCCATCAGATCCTGATTGGACATGGCCTTGTACGTCAGGCAGAGATCACCTCTGAGCAGGCGGTATGCTACTGAATAGAGCTGAAGTTTCTTTAGTCTGGCAGAATAAGACATATGTTGGAGACCCTTGATCCTTTTGGTGAGGTACTTTTGTGGTCTCTCCAGCTGTTGCAAGTGCCGGGTGAGGTACATACCAAATGGGGCATTGTACTCAATCATGGGTCTGATGAGGGAGGAATATAGGGGTACAATGACATTCTTGGATCTGGATGTGAATCCCTTAATAATGAGGTGTGCAAGGTAGAATGTTTTTCTAACCACTTTGGCAACGTGGGTGTCAAATGAGAGGTCGCTGTCTACTTGGGTCCCTAGGTCTCTGATTACTTTTTCCGTACTCAGTGGGTTGCTGTCTATGTGATAATTTGTGGGTACTTTGTTTTTTCCAAAAGGGATGACTATACATTTTTTGGCATTTAGTTTAAGGCCATGACTACGGCACCAGATGTCCGTTTCAGTGAGGCCTTTTTGTAGGATGTGTGTGTCTGCTGGTGTATCGACTATGGCGCCTAGTTTGCAGTCATCTGCGAACTTTGTCAGCCACAGCCCTCCCATGTTTGCTTTAGCATCTGAGAAATAAATGCCGAACAAGAGCGGTCCCAGGACAGATCCCTGTGGGACACCACTTGTGACTGGCTTTGAGTCTGACATTGCTCCAGCGATTTTAACTTTATGGGTTCTGTCCTTTAGCCAGTTTGCAACCCATCTAGTGACATAAGGGTTTACTTTTAAGCTGTTTAGCTTATCTATGATGCCTGAGTGGGGTATTGTGTCGAAGGCCTTAGCCAAGTCCAGGTATGCTGTATGGACTGCTTTGCCCTCATCAATGGCTCTAGTGACTGTTTCGAAAAAGTCAACCAGGTTTAAAAGGCAGGATCTGCCCTTTACAAAGCCGAACTGGGTGGGGTAAAGTGTCTGTAGGTCCCCTATGTCTCTGTTTATGAGTTACATAATGATTCTTTCCATAGCTTTGCAGACCATGCTAGTTAAGCTTATGGGGCGGTAGTTTCCAGGGTCTGTAGAGGCACCCTCCCTTGTGGAGTTGGACCACTGTTGCTGTACGCCAGTGTTCAGGTACATATCCCGAAGTAAGGCTAAGGTTAAATAGCATTTTATGTCTGGGTTTAGCTCCTCTTGGAGTTCACGTAACACGCACCCCGGGATACCGTCAGGTCCCATTGATGCTGTGTTTTTTGCTTTGTTTAGGGCGGTTCACACTTGGACATCTGAGATGACAGGGAGATTACATTCAGCTGGGATAAGTATTTCTTCTTTTGGGGGTGAAGGAGGCGAGAAATTTGCACTGAACCTGTCAGCCAGAATATTAGCAATATCTGTGGGTTCAATATATTTTTTGTTGTTGTGAACCAACTCTGAGCATATCTGAGGGTTTCCGCCCAGGTTTCTAACATAGCTGAAGAAGGCTTTGTGGTTATCTTTAGTGTCCTTAGCGATTTTTCTCTCAAAGTTTGACTTGGATGTTTTTATGAGAGAACGTAGTTTTCTGCTAATGTTGATCAGAGATGTCTTCCCTTCATGGGATTTCGCTCTGACATGCAGTAGCTTCCTTCTTTTGTTATATAATTTGTTTATGGTTGACGTCCACCAGACAGGACGCTTACATTTGGTGGAGAGGGACTTGGATTTGTTTGGGATTGCATGATCCATGCATTCTTGGAGATGTCCATAGAAAGCATTTGTGAAGGATTCAGCATTGTGGGATGTGGTATCCACTGACCCAGTGGGCTTAAAGGATACCATCTCAGTCTTAAGAAGAGTGAAGTCTGCTTTTGAGAAGTTTTTCACTGTGGTCTTTTGTGCTGGGGGTGGATGTGGGATATGTATATCCAGGGTGATTAGTTTGTGGTCATATCTCACTAGTGAGGGGTATACTTCCGGTGTGGAGCATTTTGTCCCCATGTTTGTGATGATCAGGTCTAGTATATTATCTCCCCTAGTGGGAGAGGTGACTAGTTGTTCCAGTGCATTTGAATTTATGAATTCCAGGAACCTTTGGGCTAGGGTGTTAGGGCTAGAATAATGTACCCAATCTATGAACTGTACCCACTGAGAGTAAAGGTAGACTTTCTGATTTTCTTTCCTAGATAATACTTTCTTTGATAGGTGCAGATACTCTTGCTTTTGCGGAAGTGTGAGATGCCATTTTTGAAGCTGTCCATGCAAAGTTTTGGAAACGTTATAAAAGTATATGTGTCCCATGATTTTGAGTGTAATGTCAATGCACTAAAATTGCTTCTCCCTTAAGGCAGCATAATCTTTACTTGAGACTTCTGCATTTACTAGCTACTCAATATATCTCAAATGGACAGCTGTACAGACCCTCAGTGGGCATTCTGACCAGTTTATTTATATTATTTATTTATTTATATATTTGCATTTGTTACTGCAGGCAGTCCAACTGAGGAAGGTACAGTTTTTTAACAGGGGCCCTTAAGTAAAGAAAAACATATAGAAATGTGTTTGTGTGTGTGTGTGTGTGTGCGCGTGTGCGTGTGTGTGTGTGTGCGCGCGCGCGCGCGTATGTGTGTGTGTGTGTGTGTGTGTGTGTGTGTGTGTGTATGTATGTATGTACAAATTTATATATATATATATATATATATATATATATGTATATATATATATATGGATTCACTTCAGAAGCTCGAATTACCAAAATCTCGAACTGCAAATAACCGAAACCAAAAGATCGAGTTTCGGAAACTCGAACTTCTGAAGTGAAACTAACAAATAAAAAAAAAAAACACAAACCTCGCTTTTGTAGGGGGGCTTCGCCCCCCTGCACCCCCCCCCATGTGGGGGTCTGTGCCCCCCACACCCCCCCTACTTAAATATACCAACTCCAAGATCGCGCTACAGTGGGGAGATGGGAAATCTCCCGTCTTGCGCTGTATGCGGAAGCGCAAAACGGGAGATTTCTCATTTCCTGTCAACACCGCAAAACAAATAAAACATTATGTACACACAGAGCGTACAACAATACTTGCCTCTGTGTGCACGTAACATATTAAGGTAATTAAACTCTTATTTTTGAACACTACATATATTCGATTTACTGAAATCTCGATCATATGGTCTCGACCATATGAAATTCGAGATTTCAGTCATTCGATTATGTGAAGTGTTTCCATATATATATATATATATATATATATATATATATATATATATATATATATATATATATATATATTCACCTTATAATCTCAAAATACTGAAATCGCAAATTTCAGTATCTTGAGACTAAAAGATCGCAGACTGAGAATATCGTCAACTCATTAGCACAAAATTTGAAATCCCTAACATCATAAATCATTTGCTAAAGTGCTGAACATTTGCCATAATCTTGACAGCAATACAAACAGTTTACAACAGTATAATGGCTGAAGAAGTTCCCATTGCACCAGGAGCTATCGGAGCTGTGTACAAACCGAGCAATTCTCAACAAGGAAGTCCAGTATTGCTGCTAGAAGGATACGCCCTGAGCCGTGAAAAAGTAGTAAAAGAAAAGACATATTGGTGCTGTAAATGGAAACGTGCAGAAAAGCACAAAGGTAAGGCTGTAACACAGAGTATGCCTGATGGAGAAAAGTTGATAAAATCTGCAAAGCATAATCATGGTGGTGATCCCAGTGAGGCAGAGCGATATAAAGTGTGTGCTGCATTACAGATAAAAGCAAAAGTTTCTCATGACACACCATGCTTAATTGTAGATGACGTACTAGCTTGTACTTTTGTAAATATAACCCCAAGTTTACCCACACGTAAAGCTCTGTTACATCAGGTAGGCAGAGTATGTAGAAAAGATATTAAAAGTGGTGTTAACAACGTACTAAACCTGCAAGAGTTGAATATGTCTGATTTCCCAACTAAGTCAGGTGTGGTTATAAGTAAAACAATGGCTGATAGTTGTACTGACACTACTGTAGTGGTGTTCACTACAGTTCAGAATCTACTTGACCTCTGTACTGCTACAATTTGGTTAATGGATGGAACTTTTTTTTATAAAGGGATAATATGCTGACAATTATATAGTATCCACAGCCTTGTGAAGTATGGAGGATTCATTAAATGTGTACTGTTATTGTTCTGTCTTATGAGTAAAAAGACCTGGTTCAAGACAGCAGAAAGCACCCCTACACTACCAGGCTATAACTCATTCCACACCTTTCGGCCCCAGAACTTGGACCGAAGCTCCAAAGGCGGTGGTGTTTCCATATTCATAAAGGATGCACACACCTCCAGACTGGTAGCCCAACATAACACACTTGAGATACTTCAGGTGCAGTTAACATTGGGTAAGACAGCGATTCAGGTCGTAGTCTGTTATAGATCCCCAACCACATCCCAAGACTAACACTCCACGTTCCTAAGCACCCTGGAGAATATTAGGGTCCAACCTAACACTTTCATACTGGGCGACTTCAACTACCCTTCAATTAACTGGGAAAACTACTCATTTACCAATACACTTGCCCAACATTTCCTGGAATTCATTAATTCCAATGCTCTGGACCAGCTCGTTCTTACCCTCACTTACCCCCACTAGAGGTAGCAACATCCTTGACCTGGTCATTACTAACACGGGTGACTGTTGCTCTACACCAATAGTCAACTCCTCCCTGGTTAGATCAGACCACAAACTGGAAATCCACATCGCTCCCCATCCCCTCCCCCCAAAGGTAACCACCATGAAAAACTTCTCCAAAGCTAACTTTGGGCTCCTAAAAACAGAGGTGGCTAACTTCACAACACCCATGCAAATTGAGATCAGTTGCACGACCTCTGAATCATACACCAATGCACTGTACGAACGCGTACACAAATGCATGGATCTCACCATACCCAATAGAACCAAGATGCTCTCCTCCAAAAATAGGAAGCCAATCTAGTGGTCCCCTGCCATAAACCAACTCTACAACAAAAGGAGGAAACTGATGCGGAATAAGGTGAAGTCCCAAGACTGGAAACACTCCCTTATTGGCCTCAACATAAAGTTGAGATCCCTCATCAAATCGTCTAAAGCTAGCTATGAAAACAGAATTGCAGCAGATAGTAAAGACAACCACAAGGCCTTCTATAGTTATATAAATAATCTCCATGGCAATACCCAGATTTGCTGTGAGCTACTGCACAATGGTACCTCCTATACCGAGCCAACAGATAATTGCCAATATACTGGGCAACAGATTCAGTGCAAACTTTACTCCCCCAAGGGACCAGTCACAATACCAGTAGATTGTCAGGCACCTGGTATTACTGCTGCACAGGTTAAAACAGCACTGTTGAAGGCCAAGAATACAGCTTCTATGGGACCTGACAATATCCCTGGCTGTGTTCTACATGAACTACAGAGTGAACTGGCACCTCACCTGTGTGCACTGTTCAATCACAGCTTGACCTCAGGCTTTGTCCCTACCAAATGGCGCACTGCTACAGTCATCCCTCTCCACAAAGTAGGAGTGACTACAGACCCTGGGAACTATCGCCCCATTAGCCTGACGAGTCTGATATGCAAAGCTATGGAACGCATCATCATGGAGCTAATAAACAAGGATATAGGGAATCTGCAAACTCTGGAACCTACACAGCTTGGTTTTGTGAAGGGTAGGTCATGCCTACTCAACTTGGTCAACTTCTTTGACTAAGTCACCAGAGCTGTGGAGGAAGGCAAGGTGGTTCATACAGCATACCTTGATCTGGCCAAGACCTTTGATACCATTTCCCAGTCAATAATCATAGAAAAACTCACTCAGCTAGGCATCAACCCCTATATTACTAGGTGGGTTGCAAACTGGCTCACAGGTAGAACCCACAGTGTGAAAGTAGCTGACTCCAAGTCAGACTGCCGAACAGTCACGAGTGGAGTCCCACAGAGTTTGGTCCTGGGTCCTCTCCTGTTAGGTATCTACTTCTCTGAAGTCCAGGCCAACACGAAGGGACTCTGGCTGACAAAGTTCGCAGACAATTGCAAGTTGGGAGCTATTATTAACTCCACGAGTGATGTTGACATCCTACAGAAAGGCCTCACTGAGACCAACGACTGGTGTCAGAAGCATGGCCTTAAGCTCAATGCCAGAACATGTCGTCATCCCCTTATTTCCTTGCCTGACTTGAATGGTTATCTGTTCTATAATGTTCACACGTTTGGAAACACTGCCATTCTTCTTCAACTCCACCTATCCCCTCTCCTTCCTGGGTTACTAGAGCCCTGAGCATTTCCTTGAAATCTTGTGCTTTCACTCTAGTCAACTTCCAGGTCTTCAGCTTAGTTTCTGTTTGAGTCTTCTCTGCCCACTGCTTGTAGCTGATTGTGGCCACCAGTGGTTTATGCTGTGGGCCAACTGTTTCACTGGGGATGACTTTTCAATCTCTGATTCTACTCCAGTGCCCTTTCCTTACAAGGAGGAAGCTTACACAAGGTGCATGCTGGCTACTCTTGTATATCATATTGTAACAATATCGCTTGGTGAACCATGTGCAGGTCACCATTAAGCCATTTTCCTGACAGATGTCTAGCATGGCCTCTCCTTCTTTAATCCTTACCCACCTATGTGGATGAAGGCAGTCCTCATATCTTGTTCTAGCTCTCCGGATAGAAGCATTCAGGTGCCCTGTTATCAACAACAATTCATGTTGTTATGCTTTATCTAGTAGGTCCTGTAACTGCTCTCTGAATGCATTATTTTTCTTTCATTTACTACCCTGCTGTAGGGCATAGGCTGAGATTATGAATCCTGCCCTGTCTTTACGCTGGAGTCTGATAGCCATGAGTCTTTCACTAATAATAATGACATCCTTCAGTGTTTACAGAAGGCATGTGCAAAATGGGAAAGGGTTGAGGATGGATGGATAGAGTAGCAATATATGCTCCTCTGAAAAGTGTTCACTGGTTCCATTTCTTCTTCTGCCATGCAAGTAAGTGCACACTAAGGACAGCCACCAAAGATGGCCTGTAATTGGTTTTAGTCATCAGTAGTTGGCTCTGCTCTCCATGATTTTTAAATAAAAATACATTTTTAAAAGGTCAGGGCCTTCCTAAGGAACACATGTTATTATAGTGGGCAGACCATGTGCCTCACTTACCTGCAGTACCTATCCAAGGTGATAATGACGGCAGTGGAGATTTATGTCACATAAGTGCTGCTACCCACTTTAAATCCACCTGCCTATAAAGTGAAAGCCACTAGACATAAAAAAATGAACAAACTGGGATTAAACACAGTGAAAAACAAAATGGGTATGATTGCAAAAGTGATGGTCAGAGCTAAACACCAATGTCTTTTGCTGGAGGCATACTCTTCTGCACCCTACACACCCCCTTACCCATATATACTCATTCCGTTGTCACACAACTGTGAGGAATTAAATACAATGCAAACTGTTTTATTTGCTACTACCTCTGTTTATATAAACATAACACAGCTCTGTGCTTTGAAACAGAAGTGGTTCATTAAACAACATTTTAGTCACTTTTCTTCATTGCCAAAATATCCATTATCTTTTGCGTTAGATTCACATCCTATTTTCAGAAGTGATGGAAAGAGAGAGAGAGAAACTTTATAAGAGATGTTTATACAAAGAAGACTGAACACCACTGGGATAACTTGTCATAACGCTGATAACATAACATTGCTGAAACACTGGGTCTGCAGATGAAAGAATGGATGCTGCCTGTGTCTGTTCCACCATGCAAGGCTGGACCTGACTTGCATCTGTTGACAGAGTTATTGCTATAGGAGTTATACACATTACCCTTTACTGAACTTTCCTAAGCTTTTTGTATATGATAGGTAAGCCATACAAATCACAGCTGTAACTTTTGCCTACCAGGAACCTCTACAGCCTCTGGGAAGGTTACTCCCTTATTGGTCTTGCTTGCAGAAGTCTCCATCTCATCGTCTTCTTTAACAATGTTCTGACCTGTTTTATATAACCATAATCATGGTTGCCCTCAGTAACAAAAGTTGCTATAAAGAGTTCTTCATTTTTGTGCCAGTGAAAGGGCTATTGATAGAAGACCATGTTCTATGTCCTATCAGATGTGTGTCACCTGATGTCTGCAGTGTCCATAGAACCCTGTTATGCACTACTCACACAGCATATCAAACACATCTGTACCTTACATACAGCATTACTACTGCATATTGTGTACATCACCATACTGGTGTAGTTACACCCCTTTGCCATATCCAGCTCTTTGTTTGGTGCTGCATACCTGTATACTCAATGATTTGTACTTGTGCACCTGGTGAGGTACTCTCTGTCATGTGACAGTTTCACTTGAAGGCAGCTGCATACTAAAGCTGTGGTGCATCTCTGGTATCTGACATCGCTGACCACTGGCACTTGTTTAAGCTGTCAGAAGACTAACACTCTGACTTGCTTGCCAGAGGGCTGCAGCAGAATTTGTAGATTTGCCATCATGCCCTTTTACAAAGATTCATTTGTTTTTCTTCTCTATTCTTCATTTTAAGATCCCACTTTACTTGTCCACCACCCCCTCACTGAACTAGTGCTTTCTCATACCCAAACTGAAGTTGGCCCTTCAACATGTATATCATGACATTTCTTACTGTCATTCTTTTACTTCATTTCTTTTTCTTTGCAGTTCTCATTAATGATTTTTCTGCATTCACCTCAGATCCTCATTTTCCTTCATTGTTGAGAGACGAGCCACAGACATTTTAACTTCTCCTCTTCCAACTTCACTCCCATTTATCATCCTCATAATCTTTCTCTGTATCCACTCAAGCATATTTCATTATTTCTACTTATAATCCTCCAAAACTGGACATGTGAACTTTCTTCCAGTTAAAGCCTCACTACGGACCTGGAGAATAAGGGAACTACCTCTTTATTCCAGGGATACATGCCCCAAGAAATGCTTCCCATAATTCTGTTGACCTTGGCTGCTGAGTTTTTGCTATGTTCCACGCAGATATTTGTGGCAGTTATAAATTACCATTAAGCATTTTTTACCTTCTGTTATTTTAAGTTGCACTACTTACAGCTTATATAACTTCCTAGGGCTACTTTTCCCAGGTACAGTACCATCAGTACTCAGTCTCATCACTGGACCTAAGATAAAATGGGATCCACAGTGGAACTCAGACCTCAGTTCCCTGCAAGCATACCTCCTGATGTAAACTCACCAAATGCATACACGCTGCACATTTGAGTGAAATCACCAAAACTTTTTTTTTTCCCAGACGGCTTGTTATACCCCCACCCCCTTTTTTACTTACATTTACCAACTCCACAGTCACACAGATCTCAGGGAAAACAGGAAATGTCCTTTAAGGGTAAAACATGAGTTAAAAAAACAGCATGATGATCTGATTTGACCAGTGGGGGTATGACAGTGGATGAGGAGTAAACGGGCTGTATTTTGTAAGGAAAAAATCAAGTATGTGGTGTCCCTAGTGGGGGCGGATACTATTTGACTAAGGAGGCTTGCAATAATAAAGTCAAGGAAGCATTGTGCATACTTGTTTGGAAAGATGTAGGTGTGCCACGTTATGGAAGGGTAGTTAAAATCTCCTAGAAGGATGGTGTTTGTGTCAGTGGAGAGGGACTCCATTAAGATAAGCTTCATGATTTGTAGATGCCATGAATGGAGTTCTGTAGTTGATCAAGTACTGGTCTGAACATTGTTTAATGATATTAAAATGTGAAAGATTCTGAGGTCATTGTCCTGGTCACTTAGTCTAGCAGTAATGATGTTTCAGATAAAGACAGACATGCCATGACCAGCATTCCTGCTTTGTGTACTTGGAGGTCTAAATGAATAGTAGAAAGAGAAGCCATGTAAGGAGGGAGTGCCGTCAGTGTTCTCCAGCCAGGTTTCGTGTTTCAACACAGATATCCATAACCAACAAAGTTAAGAAGGCTCTGAGTGGGGATGGGGGCATTTTCATATTTAAACCCCTACCACTGGGCAGCACTGCACTGGCATTTGCCTGATTTTGAATTTCTCTTTTCTGAGTTGCTAACTTAATTAGACTGGAATTGTTTAAAAAGGTACTGTTGGGGGAGTAGAAAAAGTCTTAGCCACTATGCAAAAGCCCTGATGAGATAGGTGAAGATGATCCTTAGTGAAATAGGCAGGACTGTCTTCTGTATCCCTCCAACCTGACACATTTTGGGTCCCCTTAGAATGGTACCAGTAACTAAGCAAATTATTAAAAGCAATAGTGTTACTTATATCGTGGCATTGTTCTTGGTGATCGTGGGATACTGCTCAAGGCTAGTGTTGTTCCTATATTAGAGATATACTCAGAGGGTTCCATCATGTTGCTCTTCGTACAGTCTAAGGGGGTGCATTGCAAGTCATTTACTTCCACATAAACAACGACTAAGTCATATTTATACATGGGGTGAAGAAACTTGAAAAGCCTTTGTGATATGGCAGATTCTAGCATCTGAGAGGAAGCTGCCTGTTACCCTGTCTTTTCTCAGCCTTTTAAATAGTGCATAAGTGTGCCAAACTTTAGTCACCTATAAAAAGTACACTGCCATGATGAGTGGACTGCTCTTGCATTCTGACGTGCTTGGTAAGACCACACTGGTGACTCTTGTCTGTAGTGATAATGGTGGGTAGAAGAAGCTATCTGTGGTGTGGAGTGGGTGTTAGTGTGTTTCTGAGGTTTGGCTGTGGTGAATATGTTTACAGTACCATGTCTAGGAGGCCTTGGTAGTTTTGGAAGTGATTTTTTGAACACCTCAGCATAGGAATATTGTATGTTAGTGTGTAGGTATGTTGTTAGTATGAATATTGACACCCAGTATGCGTGAAAGAATCCAGCTGTAATAAGTGTTTACACCTGTCACATGTAGACACATTCTGTGGTAATAACAAACATGTGTTAGAAGTATGTGGTAGTTTGTACACTGCCTCAGTGTGCCTCTCGTTAGAAGACTGGCAACACATGGGGAAAAGACAAGAGTGTGGACCAGTGATTGATCTAGAGAGCAGGAGGCGTACATTATGCAGTGATGTGGCATTTGATGACCCTTGCTCTGTGAGCAATTTATATGATATGTAATGGGGCAGTGATGTGATGCAGACAGTGCAACACAGTACAGTACAGTATAACACAATACAGTAGCTGCATAATATATAAGGGAATAATGAAATCAGTTACGGGACAATGCAGAACAGAGCAACTGTGTACCCTGTAGCATAACATGATACTGTACAATACAGTACTACTCAGTATAGTTCAATGTATTAGAGCACAATGCAGTACAGTATTATAAGGATCATCTGAACAGCAGGAACGAATGCTTCAGTTCAATAAACCAGCAGCACTCAAGGCAACTACATTATAAGGATCATCTGAACAGCAGGAAGGAATGCTTCAGTACAATAAACCAGCAGCACTCAAGGTAACTACATTATAAGGGTTCCTGAACAGCAGGGACGAATGCTTCAGTACAATAAACCAGCAGCACTCAAGGCAACTACATTATAAGGATCATCTGAACAGCAGGAAGGAATGCTTCAGTACAATAAACCAGCAGCACTCAAGGCAACTACATTATAAAATTGCACAGGACACTAAGGATAATCACAAGGCTTTTTTTAGTTATGTTAGGAACCTGGGTGGGAATTCCCAGATATGCTCAGAATTAGTCCAAAAAGACAAAAAATACACCGAACCTACAGACATTGCCAACATCCTAGCTGACAGGTTCAGCGCAAACCCCCCCCCCCCACCAAAAGGGCAAATATCTATCCCAGCAGAGTGCTGCCCCCCTGACATCTCAGATGCATAGGTAAGAGCTGCCCTCTCCAAAACAAAAAACACAACATCAGTGGGACCAGACGGTGTCCCGGGCTGCATTCTACATGAACTCCAAGAAGAGCTAAACCCAAACATAAAACTACTGTTCAGTCTCAGCCTTACTATAGGATATGTACCCAAAGAGTGGCGTACAGCAACAGTGGTCCCTCTCCACAAAGGTGGTGCCTCAACGGATCCTGGAAACTATCGCCCCATAAGCCTGACTAGCTTGGTCTGCAAAGCTATGGAAAGGATCATCATGGACCTCATAAATAAAGATATTGGGGACCTACAGACACTGGATCCTACCCAGTTCGGCTTTGTTAAGGGCAGATCCTGCCTCTTAAACCTGGTTGATTTCTTTGAAACAGTCACCAAGGCCATTGACGAGGGGAAGGTGGTCCACACAGCCTACCTGGACCTCGCAAAAGCCTTCGATACAATACCCCACTCGGGCATTATAGATAAGCTCACCAGCTTAAATATAAACCCCTATGTCACTAGATGGGTAGCAAACTGGCTCAAGGACAGAACCCACATGGTTAAAATTGCTGGAGCCATGTCAGACTCCAAACCAGTTACAAGTGGCGTCCCACAAGGCTCAGTCCTGGGACCTCTCCTGTTCGGTATATATTTCTCAGAGGTACAGGCCAACACGGAAGGACTGTGGCTGACCAAGTTCGCAGATGACTGCAAACTGGGCACCATAATTGACTCTCCAGCCGACACAAGCATCCTCCAAAAGGGCCTCATAGAAACAGACAACTGGTGCCAGAGCCATGGCCTCAAGGTAAACTCCAAAAAGTGTATAGTCATCCCCTTTGGCAAAAACAAAGTGCCCACAAATTACCACATAGGTGGTAATCCATTAAGTACAGAAGAAGTAATTAGGGACCTGGGGACCCAAGGTGATAGCAGTCTCTCATTTGACAACCACGTGGCCAAAGTGGTTAGAAAAACATTTTATATAGCCCACCTAATCATGAAGGGATTCACTTCTAGATCAGGGGAGGTCATCGTGCCTCTTTACTCATCTCTCATCAGGCCCATAATTGAGTACAATGCCCCTTTTGGGATGTACCTTACCAGACACCTGCAACAATTGGAAAGACCCCAAAAGTACCTCACCAAGAGGATCAAAGGGCTGAAACAGATGCCATATGCTGCCCGGTTAAAGAAACTCCAGCTCTACTCAGTGGCATACCGCCTGCTCAGAGGCGATCTGTGCCTGACGTATAAAGCCATGTCCAACCTGGAATTAATGGACATGCTGCACCTCAGAAAATCCAAATCCTATTGAGCTACATGCTCGAGAGACTTGAACCTCAGCACTGAAATAAATAGGACATGCTGGAGGAACAGATTCATAACCAGAGGCTCCCTTCACTCTGGAATAAAATCCCAGTCCAGGTTAGGCAGAGTCCCTCATTGACTCTCTTCAAGAGGAATCTTGATGAGTGGATGGGAGATCGTAGGTTTACCCCAGGTATCACTTCTGTGTCACTGTTAGACAGAGGCACAGTATACTAACCTCAAAAAAGGGCATAGCAAAATTAATTTAAAATGGGTGGCGAAAGCCAAGCACACTTTGGCTAGGCTTATAAATGCCCTAGGGCAGATAGCCTAGTATGAACCTATGAACCTATAAGGATCATCTGAACAGCAGGAAGGAATGCTTCAGTAAGGATCATCTGAACAGCAGGAAGGAATGCTTCAGTTAAATAAACCAGCAGCACTCAAGGTAACTACATTATAAGGGTTCCTGAACAGCAGGCAGGAATATTACAAAGCAGTGATCAATGCAGTGATGTTTATTAGTGCATGGCAGGGCAGCAGGGGTGAATGTCTCAGCATAATACTCCAGAAAATTAGATGCAGCTGTCTCTTCACATGGTAGTTAGTACAACAGGCAGAATGTGCTGCATTCTGGTTACTTTATAATAAAAATCTGCTGCAAACTACAGAAAACAAGCCAATGTACAACAGAAATGTTTCTCCCACTAATACATCATCATCAGAAGGCGGGGCTGGATGACATGGAATCAGGAAGTAATTGGACAGTTGCTCAGCATACATTAAAAAAACACCACTTTATTAAACTTAATAAACAAATACAGGTCCAGTGAAGTAATTAAAGTAAAAACAACACATTTTAAAATAAGAAAGCCCACATCACAAGATGAGGGCATAATTATAGCAAAAAGAAATGGTAATAAAAACACACTTCACACTTGATCTTTAAGAATCCTAGCCTTACATTTCCATGGTAGTTTTTAGACCTTAGATTTTGTATACAATTAACTCAGAAATAGGTTGAACAAGTATATGTTTCCCTTATCCATGAGGGACAGGAGTGTTAAAATGGGGAAGGTGAATGTGTGATTACCCATCCGTTTGCCTAATTTACATTTCAATAGAATAAGAGAAGTTCTGTGCTTTATATGGGGCTGAAGACAGTTCCATGGAAGAGATAT